>NC_084740.1:4682413-4712413 GCF_033978785.1 Entelurus aequoreus
CATCACTAGTATTTACTAAGTCAAAAATCAGTGGTATCGCACATCACTAGTATTTACTAAGTAAAAAATCAGTTGTATCGCACATCACTAGTATTTACTAAGTCAAAAATCAGTGGTATCGCACATCACTAGTATTTACTAAGTCAAAAATCAGTGGTATCGCACATCACTAGTATTTACCAAGTCAAAAATCAGTGGTATCGCACATCACTAGTATTTACTAAGACAAAAATCAGTGGTATCGCACATCACTAGTATTTACCAATAGAAAAAGGAGAAAGTGTGGAATCCAATGAGCCAGCTTGTACCTAAGTTACGGTCAGAGCGAAAAAAGATACATTCTGCACTGCACTCTAGTCCTTCACTCTCATGTTCCTCATCCACAAATCTTTCATCCTCGCTCAAATTAATGGGGTAATCATCGCTTTCTCGGTCCGAATCTCTCTCGCTGCTGGTGTAAACAACGGGGAAATGTGAGCAGTCCTTCCTCCGGTGGCGTCACGCTACTTCCGGTACAGGCAAGGCTTTTTTTTTTATCAGCGACCAAAAGTTGCGAACTTTATCGTCGATGTTCTCTACTAAATCCTTTCAGCAAAAATATGGCGATATCGCGAAATGATCAAGTATGACACATAGAATGGATCTGCTATCCCCGTTTAAATAAAAAAAAATCATTTCAGTAGGCCTTTAAGTGCAAATAAATACAGCTTCACCATTTTAGTCATAATTTTTGCGCTTAAAAGACTTCTCTATGACTTAAGCTCCAGACTTCTTTTGTTTGAGATTGTCATTACCGCCACAAGTGGTGGAATACTGTATTACAACTGAGTACGGACCACTGCTGGAAAAATAAATTTTTTGGCAGCCCAACAACTCGCCCCAGCCCTGTAAAAGTATTTTTTTGGCCGAACATATCTTTCCCTTGTTCTCATAATTATCTAACTAGAGCAGTGTTTTTCAACCACTGTGCCGCGGCACACTAGTGTGCCGTGAGATATTGTCTGGTGTGCCGTGGGAAATTAAGCAACTTCACCTAATTGGTCCAAAAAATATTTTTTGCAAATCAATAATTATAATCTGCAAATAATGTGCCGTTGCTTAGTGTATGTGCTTTGTAGACTGGGCAAGGTAACCATGTAATACATCCCATGTCAGTAGGTGGCAGCAGGTAGTTAATTGCTTTGTAAAAGTCGGAATGTGTCGGGTGAGACGAGGATGGTTTGTTGTGATCCCAATATGCAGACCACAGCGGGAGGCAGCGTGCAGGTAAAAAGGTATGTAATGCTTAAACCAAAAATGAACAAAAGGGAAAGGAAAAGGCAATGGCTATGCAAAGCGAAAGTCAAACTGAACTGGCTACAAAGTAAACAGAAAAAAAATGCTGGACGACAGCAAAAACTTACGGCGTCCAAAAAGTACATCCGTACATGACATGACAATCAACAATGTCCACACAAAGAAGGATAACAACAACTAAATAGTCTTGCTTGCTAACACAAAGCAGGTGCGGGGAATAGCGCTCAAAGGAAGACATGGAACTGCTACAGGAAAACGCCAACAAAACAGGAAGGGCCACCAAAATAACAGCGCAAGACAACAACTAAAGCACTAGGAAAACACAAACAAACTCAAAATAAGGCACGGCGACCTGGTGGAGTTTAATTTTTTAACGTTTTCTGCTGGTGGTGTGCCTTCGTATTTAAAAAAAAAAAAAAAAGTGCCTTGCCTCAAAAAAGGTTGACAAACACTGAACTAGAGGCATGTACATGTATGTCCAGTGCTTGTTTGGATACAATCATTAAGTTAGCATTAAAATACTTTTAATTGGATGAAAGGCCCTACTTACCTTTTAGCTTCACTTCAAAATGGCCACTGAATGTATATGTATTATCATTTCAGATGCCTCCAAGATCCCAGTGGAGAGTGACACAGAAGACGACGGCGCACCGCGGATCTCCTTGACGGACATGCTGGAGGAGCTCAGCCTCTCTGATGCCACAGGAGGCGAGGGGGCCGGCATGATGACCGAGTAGCCTTCACAGGGGAACTCTGCACATAAGTTTTATCCTCAACTTTCTCGTATATCATGTTTCGTATTGTACGATTTGAAACAACTGATCCCTAACATCACATTAAAATACATACTTCACCATATGTACGCTACCTTTGGATTCATTGTTTACATGAAGCTTCCAGCAGAGGGCGTTGCAGCTGCACTTTTCAAAGGCAAGCCAAACCAACTTCAACCTGCATAGATTTTGGACACCCCTGGACTAGAAGATGGAAGGCATGCAAATAAAGTTGAAGGTGGGCTTTATGGGTGCTGCATTTGTTTAGAAAGGTGAGTCAAATGTGCTTTTAATAGGACATGTTTCAATATGCAATTATTGAATCATTATTGCAGGTGTTAATATTGCATGTAATTGTGACTTGTCTATGTTGCAGGTGTTAATATTTAAAGAAAATCAGTGGTATCGCACATCACTAGTATTTACTAAGTCAAATATCAGTGGTATCGCACATCACTAGTATTTACTAAGTCAAATATCAGTGGTATCGCACATCACTAGTATTTACTAAGTCAAATATCAGTGGTATCGCACATCACTAGTATTTACTAAGTCAAAAATCAGTAGTATTGCACATCACTAGTATTTACTAAGTCAAATATCAGTGATATCGCACATCACTAGTATTTACTAAGTCAAAAATCAGTGGTATTGCACATCACTAGTATTTACTAAGTCAAAAATCAGTGGTATTGCACATCACTAGTATTTACTAAGTCAAAAATCAGTGGTATCGCACATCACTAGTATTTACTAAGACAAAAATCAGTGATATCGCACATCACTAGTATTTACTAAGTAAAAAATCAGTGGTATTGCACATCACTAGTATTTACAAAGTCAAAAATTTTGACTTGTCTATGTTGCAGGTGTTAATATTTAAAGAAAATCAGTGGTATCGCACATCACTAGTATTTACTAAGTCAAATATCAGTGGTATCGCACATCACTAGTATTTACTAAGTAAAGAATCAGTGGTATCGCACATCACTAGTATTTACTAAGTCAAAAATCAGTGGTATCGCACATCACTAGTATTTACTAAATAAGAAATCAGTGGTATCGCACATCACTAGTATTTACTAAGTCAAAAATCAGTGGTATCGCACATCACTAGTATTTACAAATTTAAACAGTGGTATCGCACTGTGCCCAGTGGTATCGCACTGTGCCCATTGTCTTGGGTGTGATGATGTAATGTTCATAGGCTGAGGCCGATCTGCATGCAAGAAAAAGTTCGACTCCAGGTGTCGTTGAGGAGGGAGGTAAGTCAAAAGCGTCCATCATTGAGGGGTCCTCGGGGGTGTTTTTAAGAAAATTCTTGTTAGAATAATCATGTATATATTATCACACTAACTTTAGTATGCTTAAAGTCCGTTGCTTTAGTTATTTAGCTATTGTGCTCAAGTTGGACTTTTCTAATCTGTGCAAGGACAAAGACTTCTTGTCTGAGGGGTGGCCTCAGCCGTAGACGTTATCTTTGTTTTAGCCCGCTAACAGCCAAGGACTTCAACGACCCCAACGAAGATAAGATGACAGCACGCAGACGAAGCGGGGACAAGGCGAAATCACAAGGCCCCCAGCACATTCCGTCACGTATCGTGCGTCCTGGACCTGCTTTGCATAATATATGTGACCACTCCTTTTAGAGGCGGCCTTAGTATTGTTGACTGTGGAACTCATGAATAAATAGAGGGACGCAGGAGCTGAACCTTAGAGCGGACTAAGTGTGCAGCTCCATGCGTTCTCCTCATGAGCTAAATTGAACTCTGTCTCTGCATGATTCCTTGCTTCTTGTCTGATTAACAGATGTCATCGGTGTTTGAACCTGACAATTCTACAAAGCAATTAGCTACCTGCTGCCACCTACTGATATGGAAGAGTATTACACGGTTACTCTGCCGAGCTCTAGACAGCACCGACACTCAACAACAACATGCACAAGACATGTCCTTGTCACTTGGGAGAACTTTGGGAAAGGTCAAATGTTTGTTGTGCGATCTGATGTTCTTATTGTGTCTTGTTTTTTCCCGCAAGGAGAGAATGCTGCACATTCAGCAGAGGGAATCCATGTGTGACACACCAGTGTTTACATGTCAATAATGTGTGTTTGGGAACTGAGCCCGCCTGCTGATGGGGAGGTAAGAGTCCTTAACTGTCAGTGTCTTAGCACCCAAAAAAAAGCCCAATGTATTTTTTTAATTTGCATGTCGAAAATTAAAGATATCAACGCAATGCAAAACATGGAGAGTGCTTCTAGATTTTCACAATGTCTGGCAGTCCAGTGGATCTAACATAATAGTGTGAGAGTCCAGTCCATAGTGGATCTAACATAATAGTGTGAGAGTCCAGTCCATAGTGGATCTAACATAATAGTGTGAGAGTCCAGTCCATAGTGGATCTAACATAATACTGTGAGAGTCCAGTCCATAGTGGATCTAACATAATACTGTGAGAGTCCAGTCCATAGTGGATCTAACATAATAGTGTGAGAGTCCAGTCCATAGTGGATCTAACATAATAGTGTGAGAGTCCAGTCCATAGTGGATCTAACATAATAGTGTGAGAGTCCAGTCCATAGTGGATCTAACATAATAGTGTGAGAGTCCAGTCCTTAGTGGATCTATCATAATAGTGTGAGAGTCCAGTCCATAGTGGATCTAACATAATAGTGTGAGAGTCCAGTCCATAGTGGATCTAACATAATAGTGAGAGTCCAGTCCATAGTGGATCTAACATAATAGTGTGAGAGTCCAGTCCATAGTGGATCTAACATAATATTGTGAGAGTCCAGTCCATAGTGGATCTAACATAATAGTGTGAGAGTCCAGTCTATAGTGGATCTAACATAATAGTGTGAGAGTCCAGTCCATAGTGGATCTAACATAATAGTGTGAGAGTCCAGTCCATAGTGGATCTAACATAATATTGTGAGAGTCCAGTCCATAGTAGATCTAACATAATAGTGTGAGAGTCCAGTCCATAGTGGATCTAACATAATAGTGAGAGTCCAGTCCATAGTGGATCTAACATAATAGTGTGAGAGTCCAGTCCATAGTGGATCTAACATAATAGTGTGAGAGTCCAGTCCATAGTGGATCTAACATAATTGTGAGAGTCCAGTCCATAGTGGATCTAACATAATAGTGAGAGTCCAGTCCATAGTGGATCTAACATAATAGTGAGAGTCCAGTCCATAGTGGATCTAACATAATAGTGTGAGAGTCCAGTCCATAGTGGATCTAACATAATAGTGAGAGTCCAGTCCATAGTGGATCTAACATAATAGTGAGAGTCCAGTCCATAGTGGATCTAACATAATAGTGTGAGAGTCCAGTCCATAGTGGATCTAACATAATAGTGAGAGTCCAGTCCATAGTGGATCTAACATAATAGTGTGAGTCCAGTCCATAGTGGATCTAACATAATAGTGTGAGAGTCCAGTCCATAGTGGATCTAACATAATAGTGTGAGAGTCCAGTCCATAGTGGATCTAACATTATATTGTGAGAGTCCAGTCCATAGTGGATCTAACATAATAGTGTGAGAGTCCAGTCCATAGTGGATCTAACATAATATTGTGAGAGTCCAGTCCATAGTGGATCTAACATAATAGTGTGAGAGTCCAGTCCATAGTGGATCTAACATAATAGTGTGAGAGTCCAGTCCATAGTGGATCTAACATAATAGTGTGAGAGTCCAGTCCATAGTGGATCTAACATAATAGTGTTAGAGTCCAGTCCATAGATAATACCCCTCAAAGACCCAATCAGACCCTCAAAGCTGCCTAGAGTGCTCCAGTTTGTCACTACAATCTTCAAGTCATATCCATAATGCTAAGTGTGCAAATGTTGAATGTGCAGAAAAATATACAGTTATATATATACACTATATTGCCAAAAGTATTTGGCCACCCTTCCAAATGATGAGA
The DNA here is from genome assembly GCF_033978785.1 of Entelurus aequoreus. Lineage (NCBI taxonomy): Eukaryota > Metazoa > Chordata > Actinopteri > Syngnathiformes > Syngnathidae > Entelurus > Entelurus aequoreus. The sequence goes on from NC_084740.1 coordinate 4,688,414, forward strand.
ATCAGGTGTCCTAATCACAGGTGTATACAATCAAGCACTTTAGGCATGGAGACTGTTTCTACAAACATTTGTGAAAGAATGGGCCGCTCTCAGTGATTTCCAGCGTGGAACTGTCATAGGATGCAACAAATCCAGTCGTGAAATTTCCTCGCTCTTAAATATTCCAAAGTCAACTTTATTATAAGAAAAGTGAAAAGTTTGGGAACAACAGCAACTCAGCCACCAAGTGGTAGGCCACGTAAACTGACTGAAGCGCATAGTGCAAAGACTTTCTGCACAGTCAGTTGCTACAGAGCTCCAAACTTCATGTGACCTTCCAATTAGCCCACGTTTCCATGGCCGGGCGGCTGCATCTAAGCCATACATCACCAAGTCCAATGCAAAGCGTGGGATGCAGTGGTGTAAAGCACGTCACCACTGGACTCTAGAGCAGTGGAGACTCCTTCTCTGGTATGATGAATCACGCTTTTCCATCTGGCAATCTGATGGACCAGTCTGGGTTTGGAGGTTGCCAGGAGAACGCTACATTTCCGACTGTATTGTGCCGAGTGTGAAATTTGGTGGAGGAGGAATTATGGTGTGGGGTTGTTTTTTCAGGAGTTGGGCTTGGCCCCTTAGTTCCAGTGAAAGGAACTCTAGAGGTTGCCCTCTAGTGGGTTCCTCGGACCACCACACACTGCCACGAGAGCCCGGATCAGGCTTTTGCTTTTCAGCGAAATGTCTTTTTCTGAGTTTGTGTGTCTCTCTCTCTCTCTCTCTCTCTCTCTCTCTCTCTCTCTGGCTCCCACTCCAACTCCAACCCCCGTGTCTCGTTCCGGCTGCTGCTGATAAAGGCGACAGGTGATTAGATAACAACACCCACCTGGGCCATCTACTCACCTGTCGCTGTCTTCGAGGCCGGTTCTTGCACACCCCATTCTGCGGCAGGCCACGCCCCCCTCCGCAGGAACTTTGAATGCTCCAGGCTACCAAAACATTGTGGACAATTCCATGCTCCCAACTTTGTTGGAACAGTTTGGAGCGGGCCCCTTCCTCTTCCAACATGACCGTGCACCAGTGCACAAAGCAAGGTCCATAAAGACATGGATGACAGAGTCTGGTGTGGATTTACTTGACTGGCCTGCACAGAGTCCTGACCTGAACCCGATAGAACACCTTTGGGATGGATTAGAACGGAGACTGAGAGTTAGGCCTTCTCAACCAACATCAGTGTGTGACCTCACCAATGCGTTAATGGAAGAATGGTGGAAAATTCCTATAAACACACTCCGCAACCTTGTGGACAGCCTTCCCAGAAGAGTTGAAGCTGTAATAGCTGCAAAAGGTCATATTGAACCCTATGGGTTAGGAATGGGATGGCACTTCAAGTTCATATGTGAGTCAAGGCAGGTGGACAAATACTTTTGGCAATATAGTGTGTAAATATACTGTATGTGCACTACCTTGGGACTAATCCCGTAGCCTGAAACACCCGCCAGAGGGCGTTTAAGCGGTTTTCAAAGGCAAGTTTCCAAAAATCAAAGTGGTGGTCAGATTTGGAACAGCACTTGCTTAGAAGATATATGTCATGCAAATAATCTCCATAGTGTGCGACCAATAGCTGAGTTTGTTTGGAAAGGTATACAAATGTGTCTTGAATAAGACATGTTTCCATATGCAAACACTGTACAGGTGAGTTAGGCCAGAAATGGATAAATGACACCATTGGCATTGTTAGGCCTGTTTTAGGAGGGCTCAAGCCCCCCTAAAATATTCTTAAGCCCCCCTAAATAATTTGGGGACATTTTTTGATTTTATTTTATTTTATTTATTTTTTTTATACATGCCGACATATTCATTATAAAGTGGCCCAAATATGAGTTTGATTACATAATCATATAACCTGTCATTATTCACTCAACTTTGTGTCTGCAATTGTAAATAATTTAGTTTTTAAGTTTTGTGTTTCTGGTAGAATCTATATAAAGTAATATACATTAGCCTATTGTTAAAATAATGAAAAAAACATCATTAAATATATTTGTTTTATTGTATTGTTACATTAATAGCTGTTGTATTACTATAGGATGGCTTGTTAAACATTTCATAGGATTTTCAGAGGGAGGAAAAACCAAGACATTTAATATAAAATGTAAAATAAAAAGAAAAAAAATGGTTAAAAGCCATCGTCATTTTGTCCCGTGCATTTTTTTTTACCGTCCCCGGGACGACGGGACTGCGTTAATCTCAAGCCCTGGAAGTTACATTTTATTGTTTGCATTATTTGTTCCAGCATTGCACTTTGAAGATGGTCCCTCAGCTCTTTGACAGCTTTGGCTCTTTTTCAGATCAGCTAAGTCTTTCTTATTTACAGTATATATAAATGTTTCTCATTTCTATTCAGACTTCCATATATATTTAATTTCCTTAACGGCTTGCCATAATATATATATATATATATATATATATATAAATATATTATATACAAGCCAAATGATTTCAATCCAGATATTACTTTAATTCAAGTAATTAAGTGGGCTTGAATTTACAACAATTTTAGTCACATATGTGCCCAAAATGTAATCTGTGCAACTTAAAAATATTTGGGAGCAAACAATTATTGTGTTGTGAGCGAAAGTGGTGGCATTAGCCTCTATGTTGTGAATGAATAACATAGAGCAGGGGTCACCAACCTTTTTGAAACCAAGAGCTACTTCTTGGGTAGTGATTAATGCGAAGGGCTACCAGTTTGATACACACTTAAATAAATTGCCAGAAATAGCCAATTTGCTCAATTTACCTTTAACTCTTTTATTATTAATAATTAATGATATTTACACTTAATTGAACGGTTTAAAAGAGGAGAAAATACGAAAAAAATGACAATTAAATTTTGAAACATAGTTTATCTTCAATTTCGACTCTTTAAAATTCAACCGGAAAAAAGAAGAGAAAAACTAGCTAATTCGAATGTTTTTGAAAAAATAAAAAAAAGAATTTATGGAACATCATTAGTAATTTTTCCTGATTAAGATTAATTTTAGAATTTTGATGACATGTTTTAAATAGGTTAAAATCCAATCTGCACTTTGTTAGAATATATAAAAAATTGGACCAAGCTATATTTCTAACAAAGACAAATCATTATTTCTACTAGATTTTCCTGAACAAAAATTTTAAAAGAAATTCAAAAGACTTTGAAATAAGATTTAAATTTGATTCTACAGATTTTCTAGGTTTGCCAGAATAATTTTTTTGAATTTTAATCATAATAAGTTTCAAGAAATATTTCACAAATATTCTTCGTCGAAAAAACAGAAGCTAAAATGAAGAATTAAATTAAAATGTATTTATTATTCTTTACAATAAAAAAAATACATTTACTTGAACATTGATTTAAATTGTCAGGAAAGAAGAGGAAGGAATTTAAAAGGTAAAAAGGTATATGTGTTTAAAAATCCTAAAATCATTTTTAAAGTTGTACTTTTTTCTCTAAAGTTGTCTTTCTGAAAGTTATAAGAAGCAAAGTAATGAAATTATTTAAACAAGTGAAGACCAAGTCTTTAAAATATTTTCTTGGATTTTCAAATTCTATTTGAGTTTTGTCTCTCTTAGAATTAAAATGTCGGGCAAAGCGAGACCAGCTTGCTAGTAAATAAATAACATTTAAAAAATAGAGGCAGCTCACTGGTAAGTGCTGCTATTTGAGCTATTTTTAGAACAGGCCGGCGGGCTACTCATCTGGTCCTTACGGGCTACCTGGTGCCCGCGGGTATTACATTGAAACCTACCAAGAGTAAGGCTCGTAAAACTCCACTGTGTTCTCTCATGTATGGTAATCAACAGAAGAATGCTGTTCTGGCCCAAGGACTTCAAAGTGGAGAGAACCAAGGATCTGCCCAATTTCCCGGCGAACTCTCTTTGAAGTGTCTTACGAACTCTTTTTGAACTATTTTACGACCTCTTCTTTTGAACTGTTCAGGTAACCAATGGCAACGCTGTTTACGACCCACTTCCCTCTGGAAGCAGCTGTGGTCAGGTGGGGGGAGAAAGTGAAATAAAGAAGGAGGAGTGCAATCTTTGGGCTGCGTGCTGGAGACTGTAGAAGGATGCAATGTCCGGGCGACTCGCCTCAATATATTGAGTCCAAATTGAATTGTGTCGCTGTTTAATTCTTTGCCTCTGGTCTTGTTTAATAGATGTCATCAGCGTTTGAACCTGACACCCACTGAAATTGTTTTTTGTTGATTTTTGCAGTAAAATACTGACTGCTCAGTAGCCAGAATTTTTACTGTATAACGTACACATTTTTTACAGCGTTTTACTGTAAATGTGTCTTTATGCTGAAAATCTGCTGCCAGTGTTTTGTTGTTTTTTTGTTATTTTTTATCTATTGGGACATGTCGCAAAATGGTACAACAGTTTTTATTTTACAGTAAAATTCTGGCGACTGAGCTGCTTGTCTTTTTTTAACAGTGTAACATTTGATAATTTGAAATCATAAGTCAAGCAGATATTTATTTTTATTTAGAATTTTTTATTTTATGTTTGGAATGTGCGATATTTGTTGCGTTATTAGATATTATCAGAGTTTAAAACACATGCAATTGCAGTACTTGTCCAAATAGAGCTAGAAATAATTATTTTGACGCATTTTATTTCCAGGCTAATGATGTGGCGTGCCAGATCTGGCCCCCGGGCCTTGAGTTCGATACCCAGACCCTACCTGCAAAGAACATACGGTATATTGTTATTTCCCATTTTGCGCACTTGAGTCTGACATTTACTCATTTTATTTTATTTTTTTAGCAGTGTGTTTGAACATAATGCATGCCGCGGTAACACTGAATGTTTGAACATAATGCATGCTGCAGTAACACTGAATGTTTGAACATAATGCATGCCACAGTAGCACTGAATGTTTGAACATAACGCATGCCGCAGTAACACTGAATGTTTGAACATAATGCATGCCGCAGTAACACTGAATGTTTGAACATAACGCATGCCGCAGTAACACTGAATGTTTGAACATAATGCATGCCGCAGTAACACTGAATGTTTGAACATAATGCATGTCGCAGTAACACTGAATGTTTGAACATAATGCATGCCACAGTAACACTGAATGTTTGAACATAATGCATGCCGCAGTAACACTGAATGTTTGAACATAATGCATGCCGCAGTAACACTGAATGTTTGAACATAATGCATGTCGCAGTAACACTGAATGTTTGAACATAATGCATGCCACAGTAACACTGAATGTTTGAACATAATGCATGCCGCAGTAACACTGAATGTTTGAACATAATGCATGCCGCAGTAACACTGAATGTTTGGACATAATGCATGCCGCAGTAACACTGAATGTTTGAACATAATGCATGCCGCAGTAACACTGAATGTTTGAACATAATGCATGCCGCAGTAACACTGAATGTTTGAACAAAGCGCATGCCGCAGTAACACTGAATGTTTGAACATAATGCATGCCGCAGTAACACTGAATGTTTGAACATAATGCATGCCGCAGTAACACTGAATGTTTGAACAGGTGCGTTCAAAAATCTTTTTTTTTTTTCCTTCCCAGCCAAAACGTCTATTTTTCTAAAGCTGCTGCGAGATGAGTGTCGGTGGTGGGTGTGGTGTCGTCATAGTGCCGTATAACGAGCCTGACACAAACTGGTGTGGCAGCTTTTTCTGTATTTTGTGGTGTGCATAAAAGCAGCAGCAGCAGAGCAGCAAAACATCCCCGTTACTTTCTGTTTGTAGGACTTCACGTCCAGGGAGAGAAGGTGAGTGCATTTGGGGGTGTGCACCTTGAATTTGTGCGCGGTTTGCTGATACTTGATACTTTCCCCGCACGTGTCTTCACTGCATGGTATGTTCTGGAACAGGAGTGTCACAAACTCATTTTCCTTGAGGGCCACGTCGCAGTAATGGCCGCTTTTTTAAATTAATTTATATTATAGGCGTATATATGTTATATTTTGTATTGATACCTTTTTTTTTTTGCCCTCTTTTTGTGCCCTTGTGTGCATTATCCTTTCCATCCTTTGTAACTGAGCTACTGTGTGGAACAATTAATAAAATGTGTCTAAGTAAGTCTAATAACCTGTGATTAATCATGATTAATCGAAATGCATATGCATTTTATTATTAGACTTTTTTTTATGTATAACTTGCTTTAAAATTATAAATAAAGGTGACAAGCAATTATTTAACTATTTGTTTTTATCTCACAAAAGCAGTTTTGCCATTTCCCTTGTGGATCAATAACGTTTGTCTAAGTAAGTCTAATAACCTGTGATTAATAATGATTAATCGAAATGCATGTGCATTTTATTATTAGATTTGTTTTAAATGTATAACTTGCTTTAAAATTGTAAATAAAGGTGACAAGCAGATAATTAACTATTTGTTTTTATCTCACAAAAGCAGTTTTGCAATTTCCCTTGTGGATCAATAAAGTTTGTCTAAGTAAGTCTACTAAACAGTGATTAATCATGATTAATCGAAATGCATATGCATTTTATTAGATTATTTCATGTATAACTTGCTTTAAAATTATAAATAAAGGTGACAAGCAGATATTTAACTATTTGTTTTTATCTCACAAAAGCAGTTTGGCAATTTCCCTTGTGGATCAATAAAGTTTGTCTAAGAAAGTCTACTAAACAGTGATTAATCATGATTAATCGAACTGCATATGCATTTGATTATTAGACTTTTTTATGTATAACTTGCTTTAAAATCGTAAATAAAGGTGACAAGCAGATAATTAACTATTTGTTTTTATCTCACAAAAGCAGTTTTGCAATTTCTCTTGTGGATCAATAAAATTTGTCTAAGTAAGTCTAATAACCTGTGATTAATCACGATTAATCGAAATGCATTTGATTCTTATACTTTTTATGTATAACTTGCTTTAAAATGATAAATAAAGGTGACAAGCAGATATTTAACTATTTGTTTTTATCTCACAAAAGCAGTTTTGCAATTTCCCTTGTGGATCAATAAAGTTTGTCTAAGTAAGTCTACTAAACAGTGATTAATCATGATTAATCGAAATGCATATGCATTTTATTAGATTATTTTATGTATAACTTGCTTTAAAATCATAAATAAAGGTGACAAGCAGATATTTAACTATTTTTTTAAATCTCAAAAAAGCAGTTTTGCAATTTTCCTTGTGGATCAATAAAGTATGTCTAAGTAAGTCTACTAAACAGTGATTAATCTTGATTAATCGAACTGCATATGCATTTGCTTATTAGACTTTTTTATGTATAACTTGCTTTAAAATGATAAATAAAGGTGACAAGCAGATATTTAACTATTTTTTTAATCTCACAAAAGCAGTTTTGCAATTTCCCTTGTGGATCAATAACGTTTGTCAAAGTAATTCTAATAACCTGTGATTAATCATGATTAATCGAAATGCATATGCATTTTATTATTAGATTTGTTTTAAATGTATAACTTGCTTTAAAATTGTAAATAAAGGTGACAAGCAGATAATTAACTATTTGTTTTTATCTCAATAGTTTTGCAATACAGTTTATAATATTGGCATGATCAGATAATATTAAAGTTTAAAATATGCATTTTTTTTTCTGTCAAAATTGAACGAACAAATGCATCTAGTAAACAAAAAAAAGAAAAAGTATTTTATTGAAACCCATTTTTTCCAGGCTTTAGAGGGCCACATAAAGTGACGTGGCGGGCCAGAAATGGCATTACAGGGAGGCCTTGAGTTTCAGAATCAGAAATACTTTATTAATCCCTGAGGGGAAATTAAAGTTTTCGGCACAATCCCATTCAATATCAGACAAACACTACAGGGAGACAGAACAGGATCAAACATTACAGGGAGACAGAACAGGATCAAACATTACAGGGAGACAGAACAGGATCAAACATTACAGGGAGACAGAACAGGATCAAACATTATAGGGAGACAGAACAGGATCAAACATTACAGGGACCCAGAACAGGATCAAACATTACAGGGAGACAGAACAGGATCAAACATTACTGGGAGACAGAACAGGATCAAACATTACAGGGAGACCGAACAGGATCAAACATTACAGGGAGACAGAACAGGATCAAACATTACAGGGACCCAGAACAGGATCAAACATTACAGGGAGACAGAACAGGATCAAACATTACAGGGAGACAGAACAGGACCAAACATTACAGGGAGACCGAACAGGATCAAACATTACAGGGAGACAGAACAGGATCAAACACTACAGGGAGACAGAAGAGGATCAAACATTACAGGGAGACCGAATAGGATCAAACATTACAGGGAGACCGAATAGGATCAAACATTACAGGAAGACAAAACAGGATCAAACATTACAGGGAGACAAAACAGGATCAAACATTACAGGGAGACAGAACAGGATCAAACATTACAGGGAGACAGAACAGGATCAAACATTACAGGGAGACCGAACACGATCAAACATTACAGGGAGACCGAACAGGATCAAACATTACAGGGAGGCAGAACAGGATCAAACATCACAGGGAGACCGAACAGGATCAAACATCACAGGGAGACAGAACAGGATCAAACATTACAGGGAGACAGAACAGGACCAAACATCACAGGGAGACAGAACAGGATCAAACATTACAGGGAGACCGAACAGGATCAAACATCACAGGGAGACAGAACAGGATCAAACATTACAGGGAGACCGAACAGGATCAAACATTACAGGGAGACAGAACAGGATCAAACATTACAGGGAGACAGAACAGGATCAAACATTACAGGGAGACAGAACAGGATCAAACATTACAGGGAGACAGAACAGGATCAAACATTACAGGGAGACAGAACAGGATCAAACATTACAGGGAGACCGAACAGGATCAAACATTACAGGGAGACAGAACAGGATCAAACATCACAGGGAGACCGAACAGGATCAAACATCACAGGGAGACAGAACAGGATTAAACATTACAGGGAGACAGAACAGGACCAAACATCACAGGGAGACAGAACAGGATCAAACATTACAGGGAGACCGAACAGGATCAAACATCACAGGGAGACAGAACAGGATCAAACATTACAGGGAGACCGAACAGGATCAAACATTACAGGGAGACAGAACAGGATCAAACATTACAGGGAGACAGAACAGGATCAAACATTACAGGGAGACCGAACACGATCAAACATTACAGGGAGACAGAACAGGATCAAACATTACAGGGAGACAGAACAGGATCAAACATTACAGGGAGACCGAACAGGATCAAACATTACAGGGAGACAGAACAGGATCAAACATTACAGGGAGACCGAACAGGATCAAACATTACAGGGAGACAGAACAGGATGAAACATTACAGGGAGACAGAACAGGATCAAACATTACAGGGAGACAGAACAGGATCAAACACATTGAATGAGAAGGTGTGTCCAAACTTTTGGCCTGTACTGTACTTAATGTCGTTATATAAAAAGTAATGATGTATTGTACGCTGTAAAAGTGTATGAAGATATTACAGCATTTTTACAGTAAAATACTATAATCCAAATTTAGTGTAACCTTACAACAAATGACTGCATAAATTAAGATGCCCTTTATATTTCGCGGCAAATAACTGTATATTTGTAGTCCTTCTGTAATATTACAAAAACCGTACTCAAATGGATTTGTCTCTTAAGGGCTTCTGTAATAATTAAATATGAGATTACCATTGGGAAGGTACAGCATTTAGCTGTAACTTTATTGTAATTAATCGTTAAATCACAGGTCTGTAATTAGTCAATTGCTGTAAAGATATTTCACAGTGTCAGGTTCAAACACTGATGACATCTATTAAACAAGACAAGAAGCAAGGAATTAAACAGAGACAGAATTACATTTGGCTCAATTGAGGAGAGACGTCTGGGCTGTACCCTTGCACAGTCTCCCCACGCTCTGGCGAAAGATTGTACGCCTCCTCTTTTTTTTTGGACTTGCCCTGATTACGTGGCAACAGCTGTTTCTAAGGGGCGGGGGTCGTAAACAGCCATCGCCTTTGTTTAAATTCTTGGTAGGTTCAAAGACAGCTTTTGTCCTCTCGCCGGGAACTCATGGAAACACAAAGTTTTGTGATAACTTAGATATAATTATTCTGACACACGGTGTATGTTTCTGTAAAATGAAATGACTGGCCAGTAATTTGCCGTGAATTTACAATGGAAATGTTTGCAATGTGTTGATAAAGAATCATATTGCATGTAAGTGATGGGGCAGGACATTATAAACTTATACTTCTTCCTGCTCTTTATCTTTTTTTTTCTTCTTTTTTTTCTTTCTTTCTTTCTTTCATGTTTATTTCGAATATGTAGACAAAACAAAAACAAACAAATTTTGCAAAAAAACAACAAAAAAGCCATTCAAGAATGAATAACAAAAACAATAATAATTAAAGCTGCAAGCAGCGTTGGTCGGGTCCGCATTTTGGCAGGTGCTAGTCCTAGGCGTCCCAATACTTTTGTCCAGTGGTAGTCCTGAGTGAGACCTACATAGAGGTTTTTGTTTTGTGTCTCTACGATATTCGTACTGGGAGTTAGAGGAAGTTGTGTCTTTTGTTTTGAAGGAGGGATTGCAAACTTCCTGTTGATTTTTGCTGAAGGATGTTAATCTATGAAATGTAGGTCTAGATGAGACCTACATAGAGGTTTTTGTTTCATGTCTCTAAGACGTTCCTACCGGAAGTTACAAGCAGTTTTGTCTGAGTTTTCCTCTGAGGAGCAGTTTTGTCTCTGTTTTATTCAAAAATTGCGCAAGAGCGCAATTTTGAGTTTTGGGGTTCGTTTTTTTTTTTAGATCGCAATTTCCACCAGTCCCGATGTGTGTGAGAAGTTTGGTGAGTTTTGAAGTATTTTAAGGGGGTCAAATTACAGCTCAAAAAGCAAAAATTAGTGTTTTTAGTCATTTTTTGTCTTGAAGGGGAAATTGCCAACTTCCTGTTGATTTTTGCCCGAAGAAATTAATTAATGAAAAGTAGGTCTAAGCGAGACCTACATACAGGTTTTTGTTTCATGTCTCTACGACATTCGTACTGGGAGTTAGAGGCAGTTTTCTTCCTAGGGGGCGCTAGAGCGCAATTTTGAGTTTTGGTTTGGTTTTTTACTAAACCGTTTTGTTCGCGTTTTTTTATGTGTGTGTCAAATTTGGTGAGTTTTGAAGCATGTTAAGGGGGGCAAAGTAGTCCGCAAAGCTGCGGAATAATAAAGAATAATAATAAAACCTTACAATAACAATAGGTTCCACGAGTCCTTTATACAGGGTACAGGGCGGACCCTAATAATAATAGTAATAATAAAAAGCAAAAAGAAACAAGAGATGAAAATAAACATTAATGTAAACATATCCGAAAAGGAGTTAGAAGAAGTAAAAACTTATGTACTCCCACCCCTCTTATTACTTACTGTATGTTTAATAATAATAATATATAAAAATGTTATGTTATATAAATACATATACATATATAAGTATGTACATCAGGGGTCACCAACCTTTTTGAAAGCAAGAGCTACTTCTTGGGTAGTGATTAATGCGAAGGGCTACCAGTTTGATACACACTTCAATAAATTGCCAGAAATAGCCAATTTGCTCAATTTACCTTTAACTCTATGTTATTATTAATAATTAATGATATTTACACTTAATTGAACGGTTTAAAAGAGGAGAAAACACGAAAAAAATGGCAATTAAATTTTGAAACATAGTTTATCTTCAATTTCGACTCTTTAAAATTCAAAATTCAACCGAAAAAAAGAAGAGAAAAACTAGCTAATTCGAATCTTTTTGAAAAAATTAAAAAAATAATTTATGGAACATCATTAGTAATTTTTCCTGATTAAGATTAATTTTAGAATTTTGATGACATATTTTAAATAGGTTCAAATCCAATCTACACTTTGTTAGAATATATAACAAGCTATATTTATATATATAGAAGCTATATTTCTAACAAAGACAAATCATTATTTCTTCTATATTTTCCAGAACAAAATTTTTAAAATAAATTCAAAAGACTTTGAAATAAGATTTAAATTTGATTCTACAGATTTTCTACATTTGCCAGAATATTTTTTTTTAATTTTAATCATAATAAGTTTGAAGAAATATTTCACAAAAATTCTTCGTCAAAAAAACAGAAGCTAAAATGAAGAATTAAATTAAAATGTATTTATTATTCTTTACAATAAAAAAAATTAATTTACTTGAACATTGATTTCAATTGTCAGGAAAAAAGAGGAAGGAATTTAAAAGGTAAAAAGGTATATGTGTTTAAAAATCCTAAAATCATTTTTAAGGTTGTATTTTTTCTCTAAAATTGTCTTTCTGAAAGTTATAAGAAGCAAAGTAAAAAAATTAATGAATTTATTTAAACAAGTGAAGACCAAGTCTTTAAAATATTTTCTTGGATTTTCAAATTCTATTTGAGTTTTGTCTCTCTTTGAATTAAAAATGTGGGGAAAAGCGAGACCAGCTTGCTAGTAAATAAATAACATTTAAAAAATAGAGGCAGCTCACTGCTAAGTGCTGCTATTTGAGCTATTTTTAGAACAGGCCAGCGGGCTACTCATCTGGTCCTTACGGGCTACCTGGTGCCCGCGGGCACCGCGTTGGTGACCCCTGGTGTACATATATATATATATATATATATATATATATATATATATATATATATATATATATATATATATATATATATATATATATATATATATCTTCAGGTGGCAATGTTGTGTTAGAGATACTAATTTGAATTGTGTCGATTGAGAGTATTTTTGGTTTGTTGTGTTTGAAATAAATGAATGAAATGTAACCGTATCAAAAAAGTAGCATCCCTAATACCAATGATACTAATGAATCATTTTCGGTACTATACTGCCTCCGAAAAGTACCGGTCCGCCAATTTGTGGTATCATCCAAAACTAATGTAAAGTATCAAACAACAGAAGAATAAGAATAATCATGACACCCACCTGTTCCCAATTAGCCTGTTCACCTGTGGGATGTTCCAAATAAGTCTTTGATGAGCATTCCTCAACTTTCTCACTCTTTTTTGCCACTTGTGCCAGCTTTTTTGAAACATGCTGCAGGCACCAAGTTCCAAATGAGCTAACATTTGCAAAAAATAACAAAAGTTTACCAGTGTGAACATGAAATATCTTGTCTCTGCAGTCTATTCAGTTGAATAGAAGTGGGAAAGGATTTGCAAATCATTGTATTCTCTTTTTATTTACCATTGGGTTTTGTACATTCCAAGAACTTTCAGCTGGCTCCAACCAAAACAATAAACATATTTTTTTGCACAATTTTACTCAACCATGTTGTCCTTGTTCCAGGCCCCCAGGATGAACTTGAAGAACCTGCAGGAGTACTTGGCCCGGCTGTACTACCAGTACCTCCTCATCACCAGCATCTACGTGCTGGAGCCTTGGGAACAGTCCATCTTCAACTCGGTGCTCCTCTCCGCCGTCGCCATGGTGATCTACACCTCGTATGTGTTTGTGCCCATCCACGTGAGCCTGGCGCTGAAGTTCTTCTCGGGCGTCTGCGGCGGGCAGCCAGAGAGCACCATGACCCTCATCAACTGAATGGGGTCAGAATTTTGGCTTTTTTACATCTCAACTCACATCCAGCTTCAATTAGGGACGCTCAAACTAATGATTCATTGGACATTTTGGCAAAATGGACTTGCTCGGGTGCTCTAGCGCAGTGGTCCCCAACCTTTTTGTAGCTGTGGACCGGTCAACGCTTGAAAATTTGTCCCGAAGACCTTTTTTTTTTTTTTTTTTTTAAATTTTAATTTAATTTTTTTTTTTTTTTTTTTTTTTCATAAAGAAATACAATCATGTGTGCTTACGGACTGTATCCCTGCAGACTGTATTGATCTATATTGATATATAATGTATATATTGTCTTTTTTTATGTTGATTTAATTTAAAAAATAATAAAATAAAATAAAATAAAATATTTTTTAATTTCTTGTGCGGCCCGGTACCAATCGGTTGGGGACCACTGCTTTAGCGTGATGAAGCTGCCCCATAATATAACATGGGTGTTGAAACAGGTGTTCAGAACATTCAGGAAAAAAGATCCCATTCCTTTAAAAACAATGATTTGGTTCAGAGAGTCAAATCTCTCGCCCTAAATCAAAGCCCTAAAGCAGTGTTTTTCAACCACTGTGCCGCGGCACACAAGTGTACTGTGAGATTATGTAATTTCACCTAATTGGGTGAGAAAAATATTTTTTTGCACACCAGTAATTATAGTCTGCAAATGATGTGTTGTTGTTGAGTGTCGCTGCTGTCTAGCACTAGAAGTCCCAGCATTTTTCTGTCTACCTAGAAGACCCAGAGAGGGGTCATTTGGCCCGACGCTTTTCCCGAATACACTAATCACTCATTTTGTTATGGTAATGAGGCTGTTAGGGGCAGTTTGTCTAGGTAGACAGAAAAATTATACATGTGGGAAATGCCGAAAGGAGCAATGGCAGTGCCAGGATTGTGAGTGACTGCTCAAATGTATGTCAGTCACGTTTACATGGACATGGTTTTTCATTCTTTGTAAATATGCTTTTTTCTTTGTAAATTTTTTTTTTTAAACTATTTTTGGCACACAAAAATAACAATTGCTTCTGCAACAACCCTCCACACCAAAACTGGGAAAACAGTTGCTTTTTCATTCTTTGTAAATATGTTTTGTTTTGTATTTTTTTTTAACAATAAATGTCAGAGTGTTGATCCCTTCATTCTGTTGATCCTTGCAAAAACACACACAACCTACCTCAGAACTAAAGCTTGAGCTGTAAGGTCCCCTCCCCCACACAGGCTCAAGTGGCCCCCTGCCGTGTGCCACTAACAGCCACATTTTCATAACAAAAGGAGTGTCCACAGGGGGGACTAGGGGTCAAATGACCCTCTTGTGTGTTTTCTAGGTAAAAATGTCAATTGACCCTTCTCTGGGACTTCGCGTGCTAGAGCTCGGCGGAGTAACCGTGTAATACTCTTCCATATCAGTAGGTGGCAGCAGGTAGCTAATTCCTTTGTAGAATTGTCAGGTTCAAACACCTATGACATCTGTTACTCAGACAAGAAGCAAGGAATCATGCAGAGACAGAGTTCAATTTAGCTCATGAGGAGAACGCATGGAGCTGCACACTTAGTCCCAATCTCGCCCTACGCTCTAAGGTTCAGCTCCTGCGTCCCTCTATTTATTCATGAGTTCCACAGTCCACAATACTAAGGCCGCCTCTAAAAGGAGTGGTCACATATATTATGCAAAGCAGGTCCAGGACGCACGATACGTGACGGAATGTGCTGGGGGCCTTGTGATTTTTTTTTACTCTTCCATATCAGTAGGTGGCAGCAGGTAGCTAATTGCTTTGTAGATGTCGGGAACATGGTTTGTCGTGATCATAATATGCAGACGACAGCGGGAGGCAGTGTGCAGGTAAAAAGGTATCTAATGCTCAAACCAAAAATAAACAAAAGGCATTGAAGCTCAGGGATTAAATGTGGAATTAAATTATGGAATGGATTAAGCAAAGCAATCAAACAATGTACTAATATGATACACTTCAAGAAACTCTTCAAACTTAAAGTGTTTACAAAGTACAAAGAAGAAGAACCATGACAAACATTCTCAATTTATTTCATCCATCTATTCATTCATTCTTAAAGTAATCTTACTTATCTCATCATATGAAATATGACTTACTTCACCAATTATTATTATTAAATTCTTACTATTATTTATTTATTTATTTTTTATTGTGATTACTTATGGAGTTTATTGTGAAAAAATTGTGAACAGGAAGTGAACAAAAAGTTTTGCAACTGTTATGTAAAGAAAAGGGGTAGGATTAAATAAGCTCTGCTTCTTCCTACTCCTTTTCGAACATGTTGAAAAGAAACTGGAAATTGTGATGTATCATGTTGTATGCACGCATGTTCCAAATAAACTCAAACTCAAACTCAAACTCAGGGATGGCTATGCAAAACGAAGCTAAAACTGAACTGGCTGCAAAATAAACAAAAAAAGATTGCTGGACGACAACAAAGACTTGCAGCGTGTGGAGCAGCAGACGGCGTCCACAAAGTACATCCGTACATGACATGACAGTTAACAACAAAATAGGAGCGCAAGACAAAAATTAAAACATTACACACACAAAAAACAGCAAAAAAAGTCCAAATAAGTCAGGGTGTGATGTGACAGGTGGTGACAGTACACCTACTTTGAGACAAGAGCTGTAGTGATGCATGCTTGGTTATGCTTTAAAGTCATATCCAACAATTGCGACAACAACTTTTTATTAATTTTCTAATGTTTTCTGCTGGTGGTGTGCCTCGAGATTTTTTCAAAGAAAAAAATGTGCCTTGGCTCAGAAAAGGTTGAAAAACATTACCCTAAGTGACCCCACCAATACTTTCACTTTGCTCCCCGGCCCTTGCTGTGAACCCTCCATGGCACCGAGTGCAAAGAGGTTCTGCATACCTCAGGAGGCATGCTGGTGTGGCAAGAAAAACACCAGCAGATCAACAAGGAAGCTCTCCTTCCATTCCTCACGCGCACTTAACCGCTTTATCTACCGTTTGTGTCACAACCACTTCTTCTACAATTCACGCACCGTGACGGTGCACCGTGACGGTCACGGTACACCGTGACGGTGCGATAAGTCCGCTTTGTAGAAGGCAGGGAAAAAGAATCCTCTGCAGTGATTGGCATCGGCGTGTTTTCACTGGCGCCGTACCAGGACTCTGTGCTGAGCACGAGCAAATATTGACACAGCACACCCCCTTTTTTTTCAGGCTTTAGGTGTGTGTTATGATAAGGCGGTACTTTATCCGCAGTGAAAATGTTAAATTCACCTTAAAGTGGCCAGAAAGACGAACAAAGACTATAATTGATCTATAAACACGGCTCTACTGCAGGGGTGCCCATCAGGTGGATGGTGTGTCAGTCCATGGTGGAGGGTGTGTCAGTCCATGGTGGAGGGTGTGTCAGTCCATGGTGGAGGGTGTGTCAGTCCATGGTGGAGAGAGTGTCAGTCCATGGTGGGGTGTGTGTCAGTCCATGGTGGAGTGTGTGTCAGTCCATGGTGGAGGGTGTGTCAGTCCATGGTGGAGGGTGTGTCAGTCCATGGTGGAGAGAGTGTCAGTCCATGGTGGAGGGTGTGTCAGTCCATGGTGGAGAGAGTGTCAGTCCAGGGTGGAGGGTGTGTCAGTCCATGGTGGAGTGTGTGTCAGTCCATGGTGGAGGGTGTGTCAGTCCATGGTGGAGAGAGTGTCAGTCCATGGTGGAGTGTGTGTCAGTCCATGGTGGAGGGTGTGTCAGTCCATGGTGGAGGGTGTGTCAGTCCATGGTGGAGAGAGTGTCAGTCCATGGTGGAGGGTGTGTCAGTCCATGGTGGAGAGAGTGTCAGTCCATGGTGGAGGGTGTGTCAGTCCATGGTGGAGGGTGTGTCAGTCCATGGTGGAGAGAGTGTCAGTCCATGGCGGAGGGTTTGTCAGTCCATGGTGGAGGGTGTGTCGGTGGATGGCGGAGGGTGTGTCAGTCCATGGTGGAGGGTTGTTGGTGGATGGCGGAGGGTGTGTCAGTCGATGGTGGAGGGTGTGTCGGTCGATGGCGGAGGGTGTGTCAGTCCATGGCGGAGGGTGTGTCAGTCCATGGCGGAGGGTGTGTCAGTCCATGGTGGAGGGTGTGTCAGTCGATCGCGGAGGGTGTGTCAGTCCATGGTGGAGGGTGTGTCAGTCCATGGTGGAGGGTGTGTCAGTCCATGGCGGAGGGTGTGTCAGTGGATGGTGGAGGGTGTGTCAGTCCACGGTGGAGGGTGTGTCAGTCAATGGCGGAGGGTGTGGTGTGTCAGTGGATGGTGGAGGGTGTGGTATGTCAGTGGATGGCGGAGGGTGTGTCAGTGGATGGCGGAGGGTGTGTCAGTGGATGGCGGAGGGTGTGGTGTGTCAGTGGATGGCGGAGGGTGTGTCAGTGGATGGCGGAGGGTGTGGTGTGTCAGTGGATGGCGGAGGGTGTGTCAGTGGATGGTGGAGGGTGTTTCAGTGGATGGCGGAGGGTGTGTCAGTCCATGGTGGAGGGTGTTTCAGTGGATGGTGGAGGGTGTGTCAGTGGATGGTGGAGGGTGTTTCAGTGGAGGGTGGAGGGTGTTTCAGTGGATGGCGGAGGGTGTGTCAGTGGATGGTGGAGGGTGTTTCAGTGGATGGTGTAGGCTGTTTCAGTGGATGGCGGAGGGTGTGGTGTGTTAGTCGATGGTGGAGGGTGTTTCAGTGGATGGCGGAGGGTGTGTCAGTCCATGGTGGAGGGTGTTTCAGTGGATGGCGGAGGGTGTGTCAGTGGATGGCGGAGGGTGTGGTGTGTTAGTCGATGGTGGAGGGTGTGTCAGTGGATGGTGGAGGGTGTGGTGTGTTAGTCGATGGTGGAGGGTGTGTCAGTGGATGGCGGAGGGTGTGGTGTGTTAGTCGATGGTGGAGGGTGTGTCAGTGGATGGCGGAGGGTGTGGTGTGTTAGTCGATGGTGGAGGGTGTGTCAGTGGATGGCGGAGGGTGTGGTGTGTTAGTCGATGGTGGAGGGTGTGTCAGTGGATGGCGGAGGGTGTGGTGTGTTAGTCGATGGTGGAGGGTGTGTCAGTCCATCGCCAGCCAGATTACTTTTTAATGCAAAAATTGTAACATTTGTCATATAAAATTCAGACTTTTATCACAATATTGCCAATGTTTTTGTTGTTTTCGTAAAACAGTGACATTTTTTGAGTAAAATTATGACTTTTGTCTTAATTTTGCCAAGTAAAATCCCGATTATTATTATAATATTGCCAAAATATTTAAGTTTTCTTGTAAAATTGTGACTTGTCGAGTAAAATTACAACCATTGTCATAAAATTGCCAAAATTGTCAGCTTTTCTTGTACAATTGCGACTGCTATTGAGTAAAATTCCAACTTTTATCGTAATATTGCACAAATGTTCAGTTTTTCTTGTGAAATTGTGACCTTTTTTACAACAAGCTTGTTTTATATTCGCATAGTATGTATATATTAATAATGTTGTAAATGCAAATCTTTATATATCTAGAAAGGCTGGTCCTGAAGAGGAAGGCATTTTTCGGAGGTCTCAAGAAGGTGACAAATACAAGAATGTGTGTGTGTGTGTGTGTGTGTGTGTGTGTGTGTGTGTGTGTGTGTGTGTGTGTGTGTGTGTGTGTGTGTGTGTGTGTGTGTGTGTGTGTGTGTGTGTGTGTGTGTGTGTGTGTGTGTGTGTGTGTGTGTGTGTGTGTGTGTGTGTGTGTGTGGATCTGCAAAGTACCTGAGACTACTGTGACCAGCAAAGCGAGGCGCTGTAAGATGAACGCCATTTGTGTGTGGTCTGAATTGAACTGAGAGATCAGAGTAGAGAAGCCTACAAGAAACCCGTTTGGCAATTGAGGACCACAATGATCAGGGTCACAAAGTTAACAACTTCTAACAGGGTTACCAATACACCCAAACTGGTAAAAAGCTTGTTGAAAATTAAAATAAATACAATCTTCCTATGTTTGCATGCTCTGTTGACACCTTATCCTTCTTCTTTTGTTTCCTACATTTCATTTCCTTCCTTCCTTTCCTCCTGTCACAGATCTATCTGAGGATGTGGAGTCTTTGGCAACTCAAGCGTATCCCTGGCTCAAACATCCGGTGGCAATCAGCACAAGAGTTTTACCAGAAAATTACTTCTGGACAAAAAAAATAATTAATCTCTACCTATGGCTGTCCCATCGATTTCGATGATGACGGGGACATTCCTTTTCAGGGAATCCATCCAAGTCCAGGTCTTGGTAAACATACGTGGATAGTCTCGCCTTTGCTAAGATTACTGATATGTTGACGCTCTTTGATCCCTCAGGTCAATATCCAACTGAATGCCAAGTCATGGCGGCTGGTGACAAGGGGCCCAGGTTTTTTGAGTTTGTCTTCGCATAAAGTGGTTGTCTTACTCAGCTAATGAACCCATTCTGTCCAGTGACCAGAGCAATCTCCGCCTTGGTCCGGGTACATGGACGTTGTCCTGAAACACAACTCAATCCTGTGAACTATTCGCCCAACAGTGCCGTACCAACACCGTCCCCTCACAAAGTTTGCCCGGCCAGCTAAAGCCGTTGCCCAGGGGTTGGCTTGGGGAGCCAGACGTGAGAGATTTAGGAGACTAAGAGAGGACCAATGTGCTTGTCGACTCAACAAGGAGTAGAGCTGCGGAAAAAAGGTGCTACCTCTACCAGAGCCCCCGTATCGCCGTGATTGCAGCTTTTCCTGTCTCAAGTCTGCACTTGCAGAGGCTCAAGTGATGAGAGCAACCACTCCGTCACAAGACAAGAACTGCTGGCTTTCGGCCCCGGCCTTCTGCCAGTAACGTCCAAACCTGTACAGACAGCAGTTCTATCTGCTCACAGATCATGACTTGCTCACCTGGCTCCTCAACCTCAAATAACCAGAGGGGCAGCTGGCCAGATGGATTATAACTTTCAAATCGTCAACAAACGAATGCTGACACCCAGTCCAGGTGTCCCTGCAAGGAATGTCGACAATTCCAGTGGCCGGAGGAAGTAGAGCTGGTGACCCTACAGCATTGACGATGACCCAGGGTATAGCGGAAGTTGACCCAGTCCAGCTACAGCGCCAGCAGATAGACCTATTCATTGGCTGTGTTTGAGAATGGGTGGAGTCCGACCAGTGACCTGAATGGGCTGCCACCTCCAGGCTGGAACCCGAGATGAAAGCTCTCCACTCACAATGGGCCAGCCTTGCCATCCACGGCGAGCTCCTCTATTGCCACCGGAAGAACCCAACAGACAATTTTCACATGCTTCCATACTTGCCAACCTTGAGACCTCCGAATTCGGGAGATTGGGGGGGAGGGGGTGGGCGGGGTTAAGGGGGAGGAGTATATTTATAGCTAGAATTCACTGAAATTAAAGTATTTCTTATATATATATATATATATATATATATATATATATATATATATATATATATATATATATATATATATATATATAGTACAGTAAACAGTTCTACTAACTGTACTGTACTTGCTGCTTACTTTGAAAAAAAATAACACTTACCTTTCACTATTTGAGTAGCTTTTGTTCTGCCATTTGAGTACTGGCGAGCGGTCTCTGAATCCGGGAACATATCCTTCACGGATTTGTTGAAAACATCCGCAAATGAGAACGGAATGTTGCTTGCAAGGTGGCCCATAATACTGGGCTGTGACCAGCCTTGTGCTTCTCTGACCGTTCATGAGTGACTACCGTATTTCCTTGAATAGCCGCAGGGGCGCTAATTAATTTAAAACCTCTTCTCACTCCTGCGTTTACCAAAAGCATGCGCTAATTCTTTTAAAACCTCT
The DNA here is from genome assembly GCF_033978785.1 of Entelurus aequoreus. Classification (NCBI taxonomy): domain Eukaryota; kingdom Metazoa; phylum Chordata; class Actinopteri; order Syngnathiformes; family Syngnathidae; genus Entelurus; species Entelurus aequoreus. The sequence continues at coordinate 4,709,843 of NC_084740.1, forward strand.
TCTCACTCCGGCGCTTACCTTATCATGAAAATCACATTTAATAAAAAAAAACGTTATTATGGTCTTACCTTTAGGTATAAATGAGTCCATGCGCAGCTCCTATAGAAGTCTTCCTTATCTTTCTTCAGTTTTAAAAGTCTCTCTGTCTCGATGGATATCTTCCTTTAAGTATTACCTTCTGCTTCGATTGAAAGTCCAGTTTAGGAAACTGTTTTATTTTAGATATGTAATCCTCCATGATAAAAGTGCAAGCAAACAATGGCTGCTCACTCTTGCTGCGTGTTTTCTTCTGCAGCACCGGTCTTCTGCAGTACCAGCAGTCGCAAGAAGGATCACTAGCGCCCTCTACCACCAGGAGGCGGAAGTCATTTAATGACTCATATTTGACCCGGCGGAAGTGCCACACATGCGCTAATTATTTAGCGAAACGAGTTTGACCCGGCTGTAATACTAGGCAGGCGAATACTATATTCCCGGCGGCAATTCAAGGAAATACGGTATATCCATTCGGCCACCGTGTTATGGGTTATAGATAAACCTACGGATAACGGAGACATATGTAATAGTCTCCTTTTCGGGTGAGAGACGACGCTAAAGGCACGCCCCCAATATAGTTGTCCGGCCAGAAATCGGGAGATTTTCGGGAGAATGGTTGTCCCGGGCGATTTTCGGGAGAGGCACTGAAACTCTCCCGGAAAATTCGGGAGGGTTGGCAAGTATGCATGCTTGACATACACTCAGCAGAAGGTGGGCTGGTTGATTGCTTCAACCGTACCCTGGCTTAATGAGACCTTCATCTGCCGCTGGTCCTATGGGCATACCAAATGGCAGTCAAAGAGACAGCAAAGTGCACCCTGGCAGCCCTTATGTTTGGATGAGAACTTGGCAAGCTTGTTGATCTGGCGTTTGGGCCAAATGGCAAACCCGGTTTGGACTATTTTGGCAGACTGCAAGACCGACTTCGGTAGGTGCACCTCGTGGCCCGACAAACTCTCGACGATGTTGGCTGTCGCCAAAATAGGTCAGAGATGAATACGGGACTCTGGCCTAAGCTGATGAGTCACTGCACAAGTTCTCCAAAAAATCTCTGCCATAATGTGTTGTTGCTGCAGTGGAATCGCGTGGTGGTCCTCCACTGCGAAAGGCTGGCTCCATACCAGTTGAGGAAAAGGAGTGGCTGGCAGGACGCCAGAACGGACTTGACTGCACCGTGGGCCCCCCACACCATTTCAATGACTTCGAAGTGAACACTGTGGTTTCTGGGGACAGGTGATCAGCTTGGTGGGGGCTATGTAGCGGCACTGGGTGGAGGACCTAAGCATTCCACTCATTCCTAGCCACACGTTAATGAGTTGTTAGCACTTATTTGTCTCGAAAGTTAATTCAAGTTGATTTGTTTTACCCCACACGTCATGTCGAGCACGTTATGTGTTTTGCAGACCTTTCTTTGCTTGTCAGTCCCCTAAAGATGCGTTCCAAATTCTGTAGTGATTTGATAACACCCTAAAGCTACGGAGGGTGTTTTGTAGAACACGGCAACTTTGTCATTCAAACTACACAAAGTGTATTTGTCAGGAAAAATTAGCACAGGCAACACAGAAGGTATCCATGTTTTGACACATTTTGACAAGCAACAATCAGATGGCGCCGATTGTGTCACCTGTCAACTTATGGGAAGCATATTTGTGCGATATGATGTGGTGTAGTCACCTTCACTTATCATTATAGTTTTAGATGTATTTGACACTATACACAGAACCGGGGAGCTTTAGCAATCTGGCCTCTGTCCCGGAACTTTCTTAGCTTTGCTTTGTCCCCACATTAAGAGCATCCTAGCTGCTTGGAAGCTGGAAGAAAGCCATCCGTATCGTGTGACCCATCGTCCAAAGGCTTTTGCTCCTTCGCCGAGCTCACGGTTAAGTAAGCGGAGAGCTCCCGGTATCCCGTGTCACAAAAGTACTCTTTCTGCACACAGCACAGTGGTTCTCCTTGCGGCCCATCCAGGCTACCCTTGTTGGATTTCAGACCTTCCCCTTGTTGTCCCTTCTTGCTTCAGTCTGGCAGAGGTATCAGATGGAGCTGGAGCAGCAGGGGATGCCTCCAAACCACCGCGAGATAGGCTAAATGACCGTTTATGCATAACTGGGTAAGTCTTCGCATTTTCGCATTGTGCATACTTTATGTACAGCCTTTCACTCTTAATTGTTGTGTCGTTAAACTCATCGACTACTAAACCACTGCACTCATGATGGTAAACACGAGTTAAAACGTGCACCCCTATTTTGTTGCCAGTGCTACTATTCGTTCTGGCAAATATACCCTGTGGTGTCGCTGTTGTTACTACAAACCCCGTTTCCATATGAGTTGGGAAATTGTGTTAGATGTAAATATAAACAGAATACATAGATTTGCAAATCCTTTTCAAGCCATATTCAGTTGAATATGCTACAAAGACAACATATTTGATGTTCAAACTGATAAACTTTTTTTTTTTTTGGCAAATAATCATTAACTTTAGAATTTGATGGCAGCAACATGTGACAAAGAAGTTGGGAAAGGTGGCAATAAATA
>NC_084740.1:4717413-4742413 GCF_033978785.1 Entelurus aequoreus
CACCCTTGAAAAAGAGATTCATCATCTCCATGGGACTTTTCCTGTGCAGGTGATGCTGCCCCAAAAGGAGAGAAAGGTGAGAAGGGGACACAAGGAGTTAAAGGTGTTGCCGGGCAGAAAGGCGACGCTGGTCATAACGGGACTGCTGGTGGGAAAGGAGAACCGGGAAAAGAGGGGCCAGCTGGACCCCCAGGAGTGACTCTGGGGCTGGGTCTTAAAGGAGATAAAGGGGATAGGGGGGAATGTGGCACATTCGGGGAGAGGGGGCCGAAAGGTGATCAAGGAGACACAGGGTCTCCGGGAATCCCAGGAGCAATGGGAATCCCTGGAATGAACGGCAAGCACGGGGCACCGGGTCCTGTAGGAGTCAGCGGGGATCCTGGACCTCCTGGAGCACAGGGGGAAACTGGGGTGAGAGGGTCTCAGGGACCTGAAGGTGTAAGAGGGATGCAAGGCTCCAAGGGGGATCGAGGTTATCCCGGAATGAGAGGGGACCGGGGGATGCGGGGCTTCAAAGGAGCTAAAGGGTCCGGTCTTCCCCAAAAGCGCTCAGCCTTCAGCGTTGGAATCTCTCCCAGAAAGTCCTTCCCTCCGTCCGGCTTCCCCGTCCGCTTTGACAAAGTCTTCTACAACGAGGAGAACCACTTCAATGTTACCAGCAACAGCTTCATGTGTGTCCACGCCGGCGTCTACGTCTTCTCCTTCCACATCACCGTGCGCAATCAGCCCCTACGCGCCACGCTGGTGGTCAACGGCTCGCGGCGGGTACGGACACGGGACTCGCTGTACGGACAAGACATCGACCAGGCGTCCACTCTGGTGGTGCTGAGGTTGGCGGCGGGTGACCGGGTGTGGATGGAGACCCTCAGGGATTGGAACGGGGTGTACGCCAGCAGTGAGGACGACAGCATCTTCTCGGGATTTCTACTTTACTAACCCTGACGCTGAGGCCGTGTACTCATGAACTCTTACACATCTTGTATTTTGTGTCAAGTCAAGGACTACTGGACATGGTTTTCAATTAAAAAATGTTTAAAAGTCAAATAGATGTCCTAGTTCATGCTGTCTAAAGCCACCTAGAAGGAACCGCCTCAAGGATTGGCCCAGGGAGCATGATCACTGGTGGCTCCATCTAGTGGTACTCAGGTATAAGGGCTTGCATCTTACAACTTTATCAAGAACACACACAACGATGGTCAAACTACCGTATTTTCCGTACCATAGGGCGCACCGGATTATAAGGCGCATTAAAGGAGTCATATTATGATTTTTTTCTAAATGTAAAATATTTCCTTGTGGTCTACATCAGTGATTTTCAACCAGTGTGCCGCGGCACACTAGTGTGCCGTGAGAGATCGTCAGGTGTGCCGTGGGAAATTATGTAATATCTCCTAATTTTAACCATTGTCGGGTGCCTGCTGTAATAAAGTGCGGCAGATAATGTAATACTCTTCTATTTCAGTAGGAGGCAGCAGAGGGCGATATACCTGTAAAGACAAGCGAGGTAGGCTGCGTGACACGTGACACTGACAGTGTGGGATCGCAGCAGGAGGAGGCGAGCAAGTGACAGTGATGGAGAAGTTTTTGAGAAGGGAAAATGTAAATGCCGGACAGGGTCCTGGACAAAATTCTGACCCAAATGAAGGCCCCAGTATGAGTGGTCGACAAAATAAAAAAGACAAGACGGTGAGCTCGAGGCAATACAGCGAAAGCTATCTTTCATTTGGATTTACTTTCACCGGGGATGCGACAGCACCGACTCCGCAGTGCTTGGTGTGTGGTGAGAAGCTATCCAATAGCGCCATGGTGCCAAGCAAGCTTAAACGCCATCTCCAAACGAAACACCCTTCCGTTCAAAACAAGCCGATGGACTATTTTGTACGCTTACGTACAAACAATGAGAAACAGGCAACTTTTCTGAGAAAAACCACAAAGGTAAACGAGAGAGCCCTCAAAGCTAGCTACCTTGTTGCTGAACTCGTAGCTAAATCAAAAAAGTCCCACACTGTGGCAGAAACATTAATACTGCCAGCTTGTAAAGCCATCGTAAATGAGATGCTCGGCCCTGACGCGGCCAAAGAGATCGCTAAAGTGCCTCTCTCAGATAACACAATTGCCAGACGTATTGATGATATGTCTGCGGACATCGAAACTATTGTTTTGGAAAAGATGCGCATCTGTAAGAAATTTGCCTTGCAAATTGATGAGTCGACGGATATTAGTGGACATTGTCAGCTCTTGGCCAACGTGCGTTTTGTGGATGGAGAAGCCATTAAAGAAAACTTCCTATTTTGCAAGACACTGCCAGAAAAATCAACAGGAGAGGAAATATTTCGGGTCACGTCGGAATATTTTGACAAAAGCGGGCTTTCGTGGGAAAACTGCACAGGTGTCTGCACTGATGGAGCCGCAGCCATGGTCGGGCGCGTCAAAGGCTTCGTAAGTAGGGTCAAAGAAAAAAACCCGGATGTTATTGTTACGCACTGTTTTTTGCACCGTGAGGCACTCGTTGCAAAGACCTTACCAGCAGATCTAGCTCCTGTTTTGGATGATGTTGTGCGCATAGTGAACTTTGTGAAGACGCGACCTTTGAAATGTCGCTTATTTGCGTCTTTGTGTGAGGAAATGGGAGCGGAACATAAAGTGTTATTGCTCCACACGGAGGTCCGGTGGCTGTCGCGCGGCAAAGTGCTTGCCCGTGTGTATGAGCTGCGAGAGGAACTTAAAGTATTTCTGACAAACGAGAGGTCCGATTACTCAAAGCTGCTTGCAAGTAATGAGTGGTGTGCAAAGCTGGCATACCTGGCTGATATATTTCATCATCTGAATGAACTGAACACACGGATGCAAGGCCGAAATGAAAATCTGCTTACAAGCACTGATAAAATGAATGGATTCCGTTTGAAGTTGCAGCTCTGGCAACAACATGTGCAGCGTGGCAACCTTGAAATGTTCCCATTCACCGAGAAACTGCATGATGGCAACACTGCTGCAATGTGCGAAGTGATTGGCACACATTTGAAAACTCTTGAGAAAAAGTTGTTATTTTATTTCTCTTCAGCCTTCACAGAATGCCTTGACTGGGTCAGGGACCCATACAGCTCAGCATCCATTGCTGGTAAGGACATGACTTTAAAGGAGCAAGAGGAACTCATTGAACTGAAACAAGATCGGGGTTTAAAGCTAAACTTTGCTGATCTTCCTTTGGACAGTTTTTGGTTATCTGTTGCCAAGGAGTTCCCCATTCTGGCCAACAAAGCCATTTTGACATTGCTCCCGTTTTCAACCACATATCTATGTGAGCTGAGCTTCTCAAGCTTGACTGCGATAAAAACTAAAAACAGAGAGAGACTGAGAGCTGTTGAGGAAGAGCTTCGTGTGTGTCTTTCTACCATTTCTGCCAGGATATCCATTTTGTGTTCATCGAAACAGGCCCAGGTTTCACACTAGGTGAGTATAAATACATTTAGAAACTATATTATTAACTATATGTATTATATACTGTGTTAGAGTGTCATTTTGTGTAATTTTGGTTGGTGGTGTGCCGCAGGATTTTGGAAATGTAAAAAGTGTGCCGCGGCTCAAAAAAGGTTGAAAATCACTGGTCTACATAACATGTGATGGTGGTTCTTTGCTCAAAATGTTGCATAGATGATGTTTTACAGATCATCTTCAAGCCGCTTCAGGATGTGCTGTTCCCGACCGGAACTCTCTAATAACTAAAGTTCCTTGGGTGAATAACGTAGACTCACTACACCGGTATGTTTTAGTGCTTTCATGGTGAGTTCACTGACAGATATAAGTAAGAACTTTACACTACTTTATATTAGAAATGGCAACAGCGGAGGATGAATGTCCCACAACAAGAAGATAGAGAAAAAGAAGAAGTTTATCGACTACGGCGTTGGGACGGACTACAAAGGCGGACTTATTTTCAGGACTTATGCAGATCCCTAATACACATCAGCAGGTACCAGAAGGTAAGAAAAGTTGTTTTTGCATAATATTGCGAAACAAAACGCCAGATAATATGTCTTACCTTATACACACACCATAATAATACTCCTATGTTGAAGCACAGTACAATCCATCAAGCGGTGTGGCTTCATAGCTTACCAAAGTCCTACTAAAACATTTTGATAGGTTTTTGAGCGCCGTGTGTAATGTTCTATATTCTCAATGGAACATATGAAATGTTGGTGGTTTACTTGAGTCATATTGCCATCATAGTGCAGCGTACACTTATCTCTTATGTGTGACTGCCATCTACTGGTCACACTTATCATTACACCATGTACCAAATAAAATAGTTTCAAGGTGGGTAAGCTCAAATAATTGTATTCCTTACATTAGGCGCCTTAAAGTCTGGAAAATACGGTACGTGTCCTTTTCTGCAGGATCCAAATAAAATTGTGGGGTGCAAGGCCGTCACGAAGAGAAATTCAAGTGTTATGATCAGGCTTTGATACTGTCAAAAAGTAAACACCAGTGTGAGGAAGTAAATGGCATTTTGTACAAGAAAATAATCCCTATTTTGACGTCGTATAACTCTCATGCTGGTTTAAAAGCCAAGGAGTATAAATATGTTTTAAGACGTGATTTAAAAGTCATTAAAGCGAGAATAGCAAGAGGGATGTTGTTCCAAAGTTTTGGAGCCACGGCAGAAAATGCACCATCACCTCTGGATTTTAAACGGGTTTTTGAGACGACAAGAAGAAACTGACTGGGATGAGAATCAGCACTTCCAAATCCGAGTCCATGGTTCTCGCCCGGAAAAGGGTGGAGTGCCATCTCCGGGTTGCGGAGAGACCCTGCCCCAAGTGGAGGAGTTCAAGTACCTCGGAGTCTTGGAAGAGGGCATGGTGAGATCGACAGGCGGATCGGTACGGCGTCTTCAGTAATGCGGACGCTGTATCGATCCGTTGTGGTGAAGAAGGAGCTGAGCCGGAAGGCAAAGCTCTCAATTTACCGGTCGATCCACGTTCCCATCCTCACCTATGGTCATGAGCTTTGGGTTATGACCGAAAGGACAAGATCACGGGTACAAGCGGCTGAAATGAGTTTCCTCTGCCGGGTGGCGGGTCTCTCCCTTAGAGATAGGGTGAGAAGCTCTGCCATCCGGGAGGAGCTCAAAGTAAAGCCGCTGCTCCTCCACATCGAGAGGAACCAGATGAGGTGGTTCGGGCATCTGGTCAGGATGCCACCCGAACACCTCCCTAGGGAGGTGTTTAGGGCACGTCCGACTGGTAGGAGGCCACGGGGAAGACCCAGGACACGTTGGGAAGACTATGTCTCCCGGCTGGCCTGGGAACGCCTCTGTATCCCCCGGGAGGAGCTGGACGAAGTGGCTGGGGAGAGAGAGAAGTCTGGGCTTCCCTGCTTAGGCTGCTGCCCCCACGACCCGACCTCGGATAAGCGGAAGAAGATGGATGGATGGAAGAAGAAACTGGTCAGCTGACCTTGTGGGGGTGCACATCTTTAAAAGGTCTGACATATATTGTGGCGCTAATCCGTTAAGAGATTTAAAAACAAACTAAAATTAATTGCTAAGTGAAGTGGGAGCCAGTGAAAGGATGCTAAAATGTGTTCATGTTTTTTAGTGGCAGTTAAAAGGCGAGCAGCAGCATTTTGGACTAACGGAGCGGTGGAGGCCTGCACCATTCCAACGTGGAGGGAGTTGCAGTCGTCCAAACGCGATGAAATAAAAGCATGGATTACCCGCTCAAAGTCGTTAAAAGATACAACTGATTTAATTTTTAAAAACTAGATCGTACAACGGAGTTAATCTAATGTTCCAATTTTAAATCATTGTCCAACTTAAAACCAAGATTTGTGACTGTGGGTTTTAAATAAGGCATCAGGGGGGTCCCGGTCACTGGGGGGAGCATTCTGTTACAATACAATTGATCCAGTTAAAGGTGATTATGATCATCTTTATTCCGATCAGTGAATGTTACAATTTAAAGTCATAAAAAATAAAGTGTGCAATGGTAGGTCAGTTATTGAGTACCACCCTAACCTGCACAATAGAAGGAAATGGAAGGACTGGAAAAAAGTTGCAGTAATACAGCGTTGTGTCATGAAGTGAAGGCACACTTGACGGTTCAAATGTCGCAGTGTGAGTACACCCAAAAATGCTCATCATTCAGTAAACTAACCTTTTTGTTTAGGGTCACTCTTCAAATGTTTCCTCCTCGCTCAACTTGGACACACCCAAATGCGGCACCTTAGCCTTGCAGCTGTACAGACCGGGGGTCCGTTTGACCAGGTTAAAGTTCTCCGAGGTGGCCGTCCCCACTCGCTTGTTGTTCTTGTAGAAGTAGTAGTTGATGGGCGGAGCCGGAGCGCGGGCGTTGTACTGGACACGGCAGACCAGCTTCATGAGGTCTACCTGAAGCAAGTCGTTGTCTGCAACCACCTCCAAAACTGGTTGTGTCAGAAGCTCTGGAATAGAGCATATATGGAAGACATGATCAGTCGTATTATACCGTAAGTACAACAACTTACTGTGCACCATCTACTGATCCATTGGTGGAGAAGAATTACAGTTAGGTAAGGTTGTATTTTTGCTTCACTTTAAGCGTGAGTGAAGAACGCACTACCGACCTGATACATCCGAAAGAGACAGAGATGATACGGTATTATCTGCTCACAGATGCAACCTGGTGGTTGGTTGAGCACGCTGCAGTCCCACTCCTTAATGCTTCAGTCACATACAGGATTCTCACAGGAATGAAGCAAAAATACAACCTTTAAACTAAATCAGCAGTTCAGTTCAAAACGTGCGACTACCTGCCGTGTTTTTGCACGGGGTCCTACAAGAAACAAGTACAGTCCTCCCGCATGACCAAATCATCGAGATTTAGAATCAGATTTATTGGCCAAGTATGTCTGACACAAAATGATTTTTTCTTGGTAGACTGTGCTCTCTATAACTCAAATATTTGTCATAGTTAAAACCTAAAAAAAACAGTTTTTTAGGAGCTTCGGCTCCTTCTTCACCACAACAGACCGGTGCAGTGACTGCATCACTGGAGACGCCGCACCAATCCGCCTGTCGATCTCGCGTTCCATTCTTTCCTCACTCGTGAACAAGACCTCGAGATACTTGAACTCCTCAACTCGAGGCAGAACTTCACTCCCGACGAGGGGTGCAGTCCTCCCTTTTCCGACTGAGAACCATGGCCTCAGATTTGGAGGCGCTGATCCTCATCCCTGCAGCTTCACACTCGGCTGGAAACCGCCTCAGTGAACGCTGAAGAAGTCAACAGGACCACATCATCTGCAAAAACCAGGGATGCGATCCTCTGGCCACCAAACTGGAAACCCTCCACACCCTGACTGCGCCTAGAAAGTCTGTCGATGAATAATACAACACTGAACTTTTTATTTAGTTAGGTTTGGGACAGGTGTGCTGCTGGTGTGGCCCCAGTGCGCCACTGAGTTTTTGCATTTGCTCCCTCACATGACAAATTAGAGAGAACATTGGCCCGCAGGTCAAAAAGGTAAAGAACCTGTGTTCAACTATTAGAAACATTAAGATAATTAAAGTGGAGGAGGAGGGAAGAGTGGATGGTGAGATCGACAGGCGGATCGGTACGGCGTCTTCAGTAATGCGGACGCTGTATCAATCCGTTGGGGTGAAGAAGGAGCTGAGCCGGAAGGCAAAGCTCTCAATTTACCGGTCGATCTACGTTCCCATCCTCACCTATGGTCATGAGCTTTGGGTTATGACCGAAAGGACAAGATCACGGGTACAAGCGGTGGAAATGAGTTTCCTCCGCCAGGTGGCGGGTCTCTCCCTTAGAGATAGGGTGAGAAGCTCTGTCATTCGGGAGAAACTCAGAGTAGATAAGGTGGTTCAGGCATCTGCTCAGGATGCCACCCGAACGCCTCCCTAGGGAGGTGTTTAGGGCACGTCCGACCGGCAGAAGGCCACGAGGAAGACCTAGGACACGTTGGGAGGACTATGTCTCCCGGCTGGCCTGGGAACGCCTCGGGATCCCCCGGGAGGAGCTGGACGAAGTGGCTGGGGAGAGGGAAGTCTGGGCTTTTCTGCTTAGGCTGCTGCCCCTGCGACCCGACCTCGGATAAGTGGTAGAAAATGGATGGATGGATGGAAAATAATTCAAACTTAATTCGGAGGTCAAAACGTGCACATAAACTCACCCAAGACCTGAACTTGAACGCCGGCTGAAATCACAGAATAGGTCCGTCCGTGGTTGTCCCACGACGCCCTGCAGGAGTACAGTCCCTGGTCCTCCGGGTTCAAGCGGGGCAGGTACAAACGCGGGCTGAAGTCACTCTGGGTCACGACCGCGACGCCATCTTTGTACAAAATCACCTCGTGGAGTCGCGGGCTGTCCCGGACGCGGCACGTCACGTTCAAGGTTTCTCCGACGAGGACGGGATGCAGGGGGGCCTCGAGAATGGCCCAACCTCCTGGAGAAAGATCAATGACGACCACAATGTATCCCAGCGGGTATCTCTCTACACTGGTACCTCAACTTAAGAACGCTTCGAGATGAGAGCCGTCTCTCGGCTAATTGTTGTGCTTTACCTTACAAGCAACCATTTCAGTTACAGGCGTCCTTGCTAGGATTAGCTCAGGGGTGGCCACACCTTTTCTGCAGGCGAGCTACTATTTTTCAATTGACCAAGTGGAGGGGATCTACATCATTCATATATATCATTTATATGTATTTATTTATGAAAGAGAGGGTTCTGTACAGCAGCCAGCCGAGAAGAATCTTACCGTCCACATTGATGTCCACGGGCGGGCTTTTGACGGTGAAAATGTTTCCCACCGCCGTGTCCCTGACGCCTTGGCATTGAAGCGCTCCACTCCCAGCAATGCTGCCTCTCAGCCTCAGCGTCAGCGTCTCGCTATTTTGCGGGAGCTGCTTGGAGTCCTTGAACCACAAGTAGTCCCAGGTGGAATTGTGGCTGTCGGTGATGCTGCATCTGAGCTGGACCTGTTCACCGGAGAAGACCCGGGAATGTCCGGAGGTCACCTCCAGTCGTGCGCTGGCGGAGGTCACGGAGGGCGCTACACACACACACACACACACACACACACACACACACACACGCAAACACACATTTTTGTATTTGTTACCTTCTTGAGACCTCTGAAAAATGCTTACCTCTTTAGGACCACCCTTTCTAGATATATAAAGATGTGTATTTACAACATTAATAATATATACATACTATGCAAATATAAAAAAGGTAAGCTTTTAATTATTTGTAATTTTTTTAATTTTTGGTCTGTAATTTGTTTTAATCTTCATTATTTACTTCGTTATTACAGTATGTCTCTATATACATATTTATATTTATTTAATTTTTAATACATTTTGGCCAAAGGAGGCACATTTCAATTTCTTACACACACTTGTTATTTCATATGTTGGCCGGAGGGGGGAGCACTTCAAATTTTTACACACACTTGTTATTTCATATGTTGGCCAGAGAGGGAGCACTTCAAATTTTTACACGCACTTGTTATTTCATATGTTGACCAGGGGGGGATCACTTAAAATTTTGACACACACTTGTTATTTCATATGTTGGCCAGAGGGGGAGCACTTCAAATTTTTTACACACACTTGTTATTTCATATGTTGACCAGAGGGGGAGCACTTCAAAGTTTTACACACACTTGTTATTTCATATGTTGACCAGAGGGGGAGCACTTCAAATGTTTACACACACTTGTTATTTCATATGTTGGCCAGAGAGGGAGCACTTCAAATTTTTACACGCACTTGTTATTTCATATGTTGACCAGAGGGGGAGCACTTAAAATTTTTACACGCACTTGTTATTTCATATGTTGGCCAGAGGGGGCGCACTTCAAATTTTTACACGCACTTGTTATTTCATATGTTGGCCAGAGGGGGAGCAATTCAAATTTTTTAACACACACTTGTTATTTCATATGTTGGCCAGAGGGGGAGCCCTGGAAATTTTTACACGCAGTTATTTCCTATGTTGGCCAGAGGGGGAGCACTTCAAATTTTTACACGCACTTGTTATTTCATATGTTGGCCAGAGGGGGAGCACTTCAATTTTTTTACACACACTTGTTATTTCATATGTTGGCCAGAGGGGGAGCACTTCAGATTTTTACACACACTTGTTATTTCACATGTTGACCAGAGGGGGAGCACTTCAAATTTTTTAACAAACACTTGTTATTTCATATGTTGGCCTGAGGGGGAGCACTTCAAACATTTTTACACACACTTGTTATTTCATATGTTGGCCAGAGGGGGAGCCCTGGAAATTTTTACACGCAGTTGTTTCCTATGTTGAGTTTGAGTTTGAGTTTATATCGAACATGCAAGCATACAACATGATACATCACAATTTCCAGTTTCTTTTCAACATGTTCGAAAAGGAGTAGGAAGAAGCAGAGCTTATTTAATCCTACCCCTTTTCTTTACATAACAGTTGCAAAACTTTTTGTTCACTTCCTGTTCACAATTTTTTCACAATAAACTCCATAAGTAATTACAATAAAAATAAATAAATAAATAATAGTAAGAATTTAATAATAATAATTGGTGAAGTAAGTCATATTTCATATGATGAGATAAGTAAGATTACTTTAAGAATGAATGAATGGATGGATGAAATAAATTGAGAATGTTTGTCATGGTTCTTCTTCATTGTACTTTGTAAACACTTTAAGTTTGAAGAGTTTCTTGAAGTGGATCATATTAGTACATTGTTTGATTGCTTTGCTTAATCCATTCCATAATTTAATTCCACATATTGATATACTGAAGGTCTTAAGTGTTGTACGTGCAAACAAATGTTTTAAATTACGTTTTTCTCTAAGATTATATTTCTCCTCTTTTTTTGAGAAGAATTGTTGTATATTCTTGGGTAGCAGGTTATAGTTTGCTTTGTGCATAATTTTAGCTGTTTGCAAATTCACTATGTCGTGGAATTTCAGTATTTTTGATTCAATAAATAAAGGATTTGTATGTTCTCTATATCCAACATTATGTATTATTCTAACTGATCTTTTTTGTAACACCGTTAATGAATGAAGTGTACTTTTGTAATTATTTCCCCATATTTCTACACAGTAGCTCAGATATGGTAACACTAGTGAGCAGTAGAGAATATGAAGGGATTTTTGGTCTAGAACATGTTTTGCTTTATTCATTATTGACGTGTTTCTTGCAACTTTATGTTGTATATTTTTTACGTGAGATTTCCAGTTCAATTTATCATCAATCATTATACCTAGAAATTTGGTTTCGTTTACTCTTTCAATTTCTATTCCGTCTATTTGTATTTGTGTTTGACTTTCTCTTCTACTGTTACCAAATAGCATTATTTTAGTTTTACTAAGATTCAACGATAGTCTGTTTTCGTCAAACCATCTTTTTAATTTGTTAATTTCTTCTGTTATTATTTGTATTATCTCCTGTGTGTTCTCTCCTGAACAAAACGCTGTTGTATCATCCGCAAATAATACTAACTTTAAATCTTTTGTAACTTTACAAATGTCATTTATATAGAGATTGAATAATTTAGGTCCTAGTATTGATCCCTGAGGTACACCACAGGATATATTTAGCGTTGTAGACGTGTGTTCGCCTAGCTTCACGTATTGTTTCCTGTTCGTTAGATAACTTCTTATCCAGTTTAAGACTAACCCTCTGATGCCATATCGTTCTAGTTTTTTGATTAAAATATTGTGATTAATTGTGTCAAATGCTTTAGTTAGATCCATAAAAACCGCTGCTGCACATTTTTTACTATCTATTGCATTGGTCATTTCTTCTGTAATTTCAATTAAAGCCATTGAAGTTGAAACATTAGCTCTGTATCCATATTGGTTCTCTTCGAGTATTCTATTTTTATTTATGAAACTTTCTAATCTGTTATTGAACAGTTTTTCAATGATTTTAGAAAATTGTGGAAGTAGAGAAACAGGTCTATAATTTGTAAATTGATGTTTATCTCCAGTCTTATAAATTGGTGCAACTTTAGCTATTTTCATTTTGTTTGGAAATGTACCTGTTTGAAATGATAGGTTACTAATATACATTAATGGTCCTGAGATCTCTTCAATAACCTTTTTTATCGTTTCCATATCAATTCCGTTACAATCAGTTGAAGTCTTAGATTTACATTTTTTCACGATTGTAACCATTTCCTCCTGTGTCACATTACTGAGGAACATGGAGTTGGGATTTCGCTCTATGGTATCATTATAGTCCTCAATTGGAACTGGGTCTGGAATCCTTTCTTCCAATTTTGGTCCAATATTTACAAAATAATTATTGAAGCTTTCAACTACTTCCTTTATGTTGTCATTTTTTTTATTTTCATCTAAAAAGTATTGAGGGTAGTCCCTCTTAGTTCCATTTTTAATAATGCTATTGAGGATGCCCCATGTTGCTCTCATATTATTTTTGTTCCTGTCCAACAATTCACTGTAATATTCTTTTCTACATGATCGTAGTATGTCTGTTAACTTGTTTTTATACTTTTTGTACTTAATTTCTGCCTCTATAGTTCTTTGTGCTATAAATTCTCTATATAGTGTATTCTTCTTCTTACAAGCATTTTTTAATCCTTTTGTCATCCATGGTTGATTATTCTTTCTCTGCTTGTTACTGAGTTGTATCCATGGACAATGTTTGTCATAAAGTATTATGAACTTGTTTAAGAAATGTTCATATGCTTCATCAACCTCTTTTTCATTATACACATTGTCCCAATCTTGCTTTTGTAGCTCAATTTTGAAGGCAGTCATCCTCTTCTCTGTGCATAGTCTTCGAAATGTCCTTTTGTCTTCCATGTTCTTCTTGTAGTTTCCATTATATATTGTAAAAACTGGCAGATGATCACTAACGTCGCTTATAAGTAGACCACTTGTAGTGTTATTATCAAAATCATTGGTAAAAATATTATCAATAAGCGTGGCACAGTGTGCTGTGATTCTGCTTGGCCTTGTGATTTTAGGATATAGACTGATGCTGTACATTGTATCAATGAAGTCATCAATAGACTTTTGCTTGTTGGGGTTCAATAAGTCAATATTAAAGTCACCACATAAGAACATTATTCTTTGACCATTGTCCATGTAAGTTGCCTTGATCCATTCTTCAAATGTTTCTATACTTGACTTAGGTGATCTATATATACAACTGATGAATATGTTTTTGCTTTTTTCCTGACATATTTCAATGGTTATACATTCTAAGATATTATCAATGGCAAATGACATGTTTTTTACCACTTTGTAGTTCAGGTTCTTCATCACGTACACAGCTACTCCTCCTCCATTTTTGTTGGTTCTGTTGATGTAGTTTAGTTCATATCCCTCCAGATCAAAATCTATTCCTTTTTTATCATCAATCCATGTTTCTGTGACAGCAATCACTTTGAAGGGTTCGTTGATGTGTTCCAAAAAGTTCTTAATGTTATTGTAATTTGCATACAAGCTTCTACTATTAAAATGAATAATTGACAATTTGTTATCACATATGTTGGCCAGAGGGGGAGCACTTAAAATTTTGACATGCACTTGTTATTTCATATGTTGGCCAGAGGGGGAGCCATGGAAATTTTTACACACAGTTATTTCCTATGTTGGCCAGAGGGGGAGCACTTAAAATTTTGACATGCACTTGTTATTTCATATGTTGACCAGAGGGGGAGCACTTCAAATGTTTACACGCACTTGTTATTTCATATGTTGACCAGAGGGGGAGCACTTCAAAGTTTTACACACACTTGTTATTTCATATGTTGGCCAGAGGGGGAGCACTTTAAAAAATGTTACACACACTTGCTATTTCATATGTTGGCCAGAGGGGGAGCACTTCATAGAAATTTACACACACTTGTTATTTCATATGTTGGCCAGAGGGGGAGCACTTTTAATTTTTACACACACTTGTTATTTCATATGTTGGCCAGAGGGGAGCACTTTTAATTTTTACACACACTTGTTATTTCATATGTTGACCAGAGGGGGAGCACTTTTAAAAGCGACACAGTCAATTTGAAAAATCCCTCCTTTTTGGGACCACCCTCATTTTGGAGCAGTGCTTTTATTGTGAAGACAGGAACTGTGCAATCTGTCTTTAGAGTTTTGACGGCAAGTAAGGCACGATAGTCTGTTGAAATAAAAAGTGTTTCTGGCCTTCCTGTCGGTCGTTTTTTTCTTAATAATGATCTGGCAGCAGCCAGCGTCATCTCACAAGACCCTCGGGTGCCGTGAATGTCAATCAAGTGACCAAAGTGAGTGAAGGTCACTTGATTGACATTCACAAGTCACGTCTTGGTGAAGATTGATGATCCATCATTTTTAGCTCTATTTTTTTAATGCCTGGCTGGTGATGGACTGACACACCCTCCACCATGGACTGACACACCCTCCACCATGGACTGACACACCCTCCACCATGGACTGACACACCCTCCACCATCGACTGACACATCCTCCACCATGGACTGACACACCCTCCACCAGGGACTGACACACCCTCCACCATGGACTGACACACCCTCCACCATGGACTGACACACCCTCCACCATCGACTGACACATCCTCCACCATGGACTGACACACCCTCCACCATGGACTGACACATCCTCCACCATGGACTGACACATCCTCCACCAGGGACTGACACACCCTCCACCATGGACTGACACACCCTCCACCATCGACTGACACATCCTCCACCATGGACTGACACATCCTCCACCAGGGACTGACACACCCTCCACCATGGACTGACACATCCTCCACCATGGACTGACACATCCTCCACCAGGGACTGACACACCCTCCACCATGGACTGACACACCCTCCACCAGGGACTGACACACCCTCCACCATGGACTGACACACCCTCCACCATCGACTGACACATCCTCCACCATGGACTGACACACCCTCCACCATGGACTGACACATCCTCCACCATGGACTGACACATCCTCCACCATGGACTGACACACCCTCCACCATGGACTGACACACCCTCCACCATGGACTGACACATCTTCCACCATGGACTGACACACCCTCCACCATGGACTGACACACCCTCTACCATGGACTGACACACACTCCACCATGGACTGACACACCCTCCACCATGCACTGACACACCCTCCGCCATGGACTGACACGCCCTCCACCATGGACTGACACACCCTCCACCATGGACTGACACATCTTCCACCATGGACTGACACACCCTCTACCATGGACTGACACACACTCCACCATGGACTGACACACCCTCCACCATGGACTGACACACCCCCCACCATGGACTGACACACCCTCCACCATGCACTGACACACCCTCCGCCATGGACTGACACGCCCTCCACCATGGACTGACACACCCTCCACCATGGACTGACACACCCTCCACCATGGACTGACACATCCTCCACCATGGACTGACACACCCTCCGCCATGGACTGACACGCCCTCCACCATGGACTGACACATCCTCCACCATGGACTGACACACCCTCCACCATGGACTGACACACCCTCCACCATGCACTGACACACCCTCCACCATGGACTGACACACCCTCCACCATGGACTGACACACTCTCCACCATGGACTGACACACCCTCCACCATGGACTGACACAACCTCCACCATGGACTGACACACTCTCCACCATGGACTGACACACCCTCCACCATGGACTGACACACCCTCCACCATGGACTGACACACTCTCCACCATGGACTGACACACCCTCCACCATGGACTGACACACTCTCCACCATGGACTGACACACCCTCCACCATGGACTGACACACCCTCCGCCATGGACTGACACACCCTCCACCATGGACTGACACACTCTCCACCATGGACTGACACACTCTCCACCATGGACTGACACACTCCACCATGGACTGACACACTCCACCATGGACTGACACACCCTCCACCATGGACTGACACAACCTCCACCATGCACTGACACACCCTCCGCCATGGACTGACACACCCTCCACCATCGACTGACACATCCTCCACCATGGACTGACACACCCTCCACCATGGACTGACACACCCTCCACCATCGACTGACACATCCTCCACCATGGACTGACACACCCTCCACCATGGACTGACACATCTTCCACCATGGACTGACACACACTCCACCATGGACTGACACACTCTCCACCATGGACTGACACACCCTCCACCATGGACTGACACACCCTCCACCATGGACTGACACACCCTCCACCATGGACTGACACACCCTCCACCATGGACTGACACATCTTCCACCATGGACTGACACACACTCCACCATGGACTGACACACTCTCCACCATGGACTGACACACCCTCCACCATGGACTGACACACCCTCCACCATGGACTGACACACCCTCCACCATGGACTGACACACCCTCCACCATGGACTGACACACTCTCCACCATGGACTGACACACCCTCCACCATGGACTGACACACCCTCCACCATGGACTGACACACCCTCCACCATGGACTGACACACACTCCACCATGGACTGACACACCCTCCACCATGGACTGACACATCTTCCACCATGGACTGTCACAGCTTATATACATGTGTGTGTGTGTGTGTGTGTGTGTGTGTGTGTGTGTGTGTGTGTGTGTGTGTGTGTGTGTGTGTGTGTAATATGGCACACATACCCACGGGGGACGCCAGCAGGGCTACAACTGTAAGAGAAGAAGATATTTCAGGAGTTGATGAGAAATATTGTAATGAAACAAAGCAAACTCACCCAGAAAGGAGATCATCCTTGTGGCTTTCTGTTGTCGTACAGATCGGACTTGTGGAGACTACTTTTATTCCTGAAGGGAAAGGAAGTGAAAGTAGTTCCGAACGACACACCACTCAGGAAGTCCTCTTTTCTGCCTTATGTTCCAAAAAGTGGAAGCAGCACTACTCTGATATTGCTAAAGTGCTATCTCCATTTAGTCTTTACATTGGGAAGGCCAATGGTTGCAGAAAGTACAAAGTCATTTAATAGACTTTTAAGAAGAACCAAATGTTGGAACCGCGAGTCAGGATGGTGTGTGGAGAAGCTAAATGCCCGTGTCGGTCTACCAGGTAATAAACATGTTAAAGCAACAGTTTGAAACAAAGTTCTACTAGAAGGTGACATTGCATTCTGGATTTGATTTTTGATTAGGAGTCTAAAATGGCTTTTACAGCAAAGAAGACTCTGACCATGTTCTATGTTTGATAAGAACAAAAGTCTTGGACACAATTAGTTGTGTTGGTTGGCTGAAATGTCATGAGCTGTTAGATTATTCAAACCAACTGTTTAGACAATTGCTTGAAGGCATTTCCGCCTACCTATCATTTTAAGTTACAGTTTGGTACTTAACATGAGCATCGATTGCATCATACCTTATAGTTGTTCAGCCTACCATTCTAAGTTACAGTTTGGTAGTTACCATGAGCATCGATTGCATCATACCTTATAGTTGTTCAGCCTACCATTCTAAGTTACAGTTTTGTAGTTAACATGAGCATCGATTGCGTCATACCTTATAGTTGTTCAGCCTACCATTCTAAGTTACAGTTTTGTAGTTAACATGAGCATCGATTGCATCATACCTTATAGTTGTTAAGCCTACCATTCTAAGTTAGTTTTGTAGTTAACATGAGCATCGATTGCGTCATACCTTATAGTTGTTAAGCCTACCATTCTAAGTTACAGTTTTGTAGTTAACATGAGCATCGATTGCGTCATACCTTATAGTTGTTCAGCATACCATTTTAAGTTACAGTTTGGTAGTTAACATGAGCATCGATTGCATCATACCTTATAGTTGTTCAGCATACCATTTTAAGTTACAGTTTGGTAGTTAACATGAGCATCGATTGCATCGTACCTTATAGTTGTTAAGCCTACCATTCTAAGTTAGAGTTTTGTAGTTAACATGAGCATCGATTACATCATACCTTATAGTTGTTCAGCCTACCATTCTAAGTTACAGTTTGGTAATAAACATGAGCCGCGATTGCATCATACCTTGTAGTTGTTCTGCCTGCCATTCTAAGTTACAGTTTGGTAGTTACCATGAGCATCAATTGCATCATACCTAATAGTTGTTAAGCCTACCATTCTAAGTTACAGTTTGGTAATTAACATGAGCGGGGATTGCATCATACCTTATAGTTGTTCAGCCTACCATTCTAAGTTACAGTTTGGTAATTAACATAAGCATCGATTGCATCATACCATTCCAAGTTACAGTTTTGTAGTTAACATGAGCATCGATTGCGTCATACCTTATAGTTGTTAAGCCTACCATTCTAAGTTACAGTTTGGTAGTTAACATGAGCATCGATTGCGTCGTACCTTATAGTTGTTCAGCCTACCATTCTAAGTTACAGTTTGGTAGTTAACATGAGCATTGATTGCATCATACCTTATATTTGTTCAGCCAACCCTTCTAAGTTACGGTTTGGTTACCAAACTGTAACTTAGAAGGGTTGGCTGAAGAACAACTATAACGACCCCGACAAGCGGTAGAAGACGGACGGACGGACGGATGGACAGACCGACCGACTGACCCCGCCTCCCATCCCTCCCGGGTAAGTATTTTAAACAATATTGGGACTTTTGAACATTTTGGCCGCCTTTTCCCCTCTTCTTCCTTGCCTTCCTGTGTGACTTCTCTGGGTGTATTTTGAGGATTGATTGTAGGCATTTCAGCCTACCATTCTAAGTAACAGTTTGGTAGTTAACATGAGCATCGATTGCATCATACCTTAAAGTTGTTCAGCCTACCATTCTAAGTTACAGTTTGGTAGTTAACATGAGCATCGATTGCATCATACCTTAAAGTTGTTCAGCCTACCATTCTAAGTTACGGTTTGGTAGTTAACATGAGCATCGATTGCGTCATACTTTATAGTTGTTCCAGCTTGGAATTTGGGACATGCTCTCCCTGAGAGAGCATGAGGAGGTTGAGGTGGGCGGGGTTGGGGGTGGGGGGCGGGGTTGAGGTGTGGGTGGGGTTGAGGGTAGCGGGGGGGTGTATATTGTAGCGTCCCGGAAGAGTCAGTGCTGCAAGGGGTTCTGGGTATTTGTTGTGTTGTGTTACGGTGCGGATGTTCTCGCGAAATGTGTTTGTCATTCTTGTTTGGTGTGGGTTCACAGTGTGGCGCATATTTGTAACAGTGTTAAAGTTGTTTATACATCCACCCTCAGTGTGACCTGTATGGCTGTTGACCAAGTATGCATTGCATTCACTTGTGTGTGTGAAAAGCCGTAGATATTATGTGATTTGGCCGGCACGCGAAGGCAGTGCCTTCAAGGTTTATTGGCGCTCTGTACTTCTCCCAACGTCTGTGTACACAGCGGCGTTTTAAAAAGTCATAAATGTTACTTTTTGAAGCCAATACCGATCATTTCCGATATTACATTTTAAAGCATTTATCGGCCGATATTATCGGACATCTCGTTGTCTCTCCTTTGACAAATGGACAAAGTTTTTCGCTAAGTAGAATCACAGCTGACACGGACATTCGGAAAGTCCCTTTGAAGTCCCTTCGTCTGACAAGTGTTGTATCCCAAATAGCTGCAATGTCTTTCTCTTAAGGGATTCATGTGTGATTTCCACAAGCGTCTGTACATGTAGAAGAAGGAGAAACACGGGCATGTCTGGATGACTCGCCTCCATATTTCCAGTGGTTAGCTCCGAGTTATGAGACCGCTTTATTACGAAGCTGGCTGTGGCGCGTTCTGTCTGATGTCACTTCCTGTGCGGGGCGCGGTCTTTCTGGCCTCACTTCCTCTCCGAACTCAGTTTGACCAACAAACTCACACAAAAGTCAAGGCATTTTCAACTTCAAGAAAATAAAACAAAAGCAAATACAGATAGTAATAATACAAAAATGTTTTGAAAAAAAATAGACAAAAATGTTTTTAACAAGGATATCAATTGGAGGCCTTTGGTACTTTTAATCATTCTCCAAGATTGTATTGTTAATTTAAAAGCATTAAGCCAATGGGAAAATGTAGGTTTTACTTTCAGAAATCGACAATGATGCATAATAATATTGACGAGCATTTCTATGTTACCATCAATTTTCCCTCTAAGGTGCGCGCCTGTGCAATTGCGCACTGCTAAAGCGTCCTCTGCGCACGGCAAATCTATGCCACGCACAAAATCCAATAAAAAATAAGCGCATAACAATTTTCGACACACGGACACGACAGAGAAAACAGTTTTCGTCATCACTGTTCAAATATTGTAACGTCTGTCGAGACGCTTTGAGGACATGAATTCCATCCATCACTTTACTGAGCAAAACTCTTTATTGTCGGCCATAAACACATCACCAAAACATTAGTGAAAAAAATGATATCTAGCAAAACTGGTCATTTTCTGCAGTACAAACCAGACCATAAGCAACTTTGTTATATCAACAGCAGCCGCTCGCTCTTTCTCACTTGCGCCAACACATGCACATATGGCACTTAGCCAGTGATGCGTTTACAGCCACACAAAAAGTCGGGACAACTCCAACACCACACATAGAGTGTCATTCCAGGTCGTTACTCTATGATTTACCAATCAAATGTGTGCTTATTCTATTGTCATTTATTAGGAATCTTAATTGATAAATATTAATCATGAAATGCTGTTAGTATATTAAATAAATACTCATAAAAATATATTTTTTACAAAGAGGAAGTTGCAGGAATGTTCACATGATCCCCTGCTTAAATCTCATTGTGCAACATGTGAATGTTTTAATGGGAACTAAATGCAATGTCTGAAAGGGATACAAATTATTTCCAAAGCAGGACCTCCACCCAGACCAGGGGTCGGCAACCCGCGGCTCTAGAGCCACATCTTTAGCGCCGCCCTAGTGGCTCTCTGAAGCTTTTTCAAAAATGTATGAAAAATGGAAAAAGATGAGGGGAAAAAATATATATTTTTTGTTTTAATATGGTTACTGTAGGACAGGGGTCGGCAACCCAAAATGTTGAAAGAGCCATATTGGAGCAAAAATACAAAAACAAATCTGTCTGGAGCCGCAACAAATTAAAAGCCATATTACATACAGATAGTGTGTCATGAGATATACATTGAATTGAGATGACTTAAAGGAAACTAAATGAGCTCAAATATAGCTACAAATGAGGCATAATGATGCAATATGTACATATAGCTAGCCTAAATAGCATGTTAGCATCGATTAGCTTGC
This sequence comes from Entelurus aequoreus, assembly GCF_033978785.1. Classification (NCBI taxonomy): domain Eukaryota; kingdom Metazoa; phylum Chordata; class Actinopteri; order Syngnathiformes; family Syngnathidae; genus Entelurus; species Entelurus aequoreus. The sequence goes on from NC_084740.1 coordinate 4,738,681, forward strand.
AGTCATGCAGTGACCAAATATGTCTGATTAGCACTCCACACAAGTCAATAACATCAACAAAACTCACCTTTGTGCATTCACGCACAACGTTAAAAGTTTGGCGGACAAAATGAGACAGAAAAAGAAGTGGCATAAAACACGTCCTAGAAAGTCGGAGAAAGTTATACCGGGTACATGGAAACAAACTAAGGTGAGTTCAAGTACCGCCAAAATTAGTAGGACAAAACGGCGCTCGCCAAATACTCGAATCAGTGAAGCATGTTTAATACAAACAGTGTGCTTTATAACAATTAGGGAGGTTTGTGTCATGTTTGTCCTCATACAGAAACCATATTAAAACAAATTTATTTCTTTTCCCCTCATCTATTTCCATTTTTCATCCATTTTTGAAAAAGCTTCAGAGAGCCACTAGGGCGGCGCTAAAGAGCCACATGCGGCTCTAGAGCCGCGGGTTGCCGACCCCTGCTGTAAGAGGACAAACATGACACAAACCTCCCTAATTGTTATAAAGCACACTGTTTGTATTAAACATGCTTCACTGATTCGAGTATTTGGCGAGCGCCGTTTTGTCCTACTAATTTTGGCGGTCCTTGAACTCACCTTAGTTTGTTTACAATGTATAACTTCCTCCGACTTTCTAGGACGTGTTTTATGCCACTTTCTTTTTCTGTCTCATTTTGTCCGCCAAACTTTTAACGTTGTGCGTGAATACACAAAGGTGAGTTTTGTTGATGTTATTGACTTGTGTGGAGTGCTAATCAGACATATTTGGTCACTGCATGACTGCAAGCTAATCGATGCTAACATGCTATTTAGGCTAGCTATATGTACATATTGCATCATTATGCCTCATTTGTAGCTATATTTGAGCTCATTTAGTTTCCTTTAAGTCATCTTAATTCAATGTATATCTCATGACACACTATCTGTTTGTAAGATGGCTTCTAATTTGTTGCGGCTCCAGACAGATTTGTTTTTGTATTTTTGGTCCAATGTGGCTCTTTCAACATTTTGGGTTGCCGACCCCTGACCCAGACAAACAATACAAGTACACAGTTCATGAAAAACAACATTTGTTGTTATTGTCATTGTAAGTGGGCCTAAACACTTATATTAGAAAATAACCTCATGGAAATGACTGCTGTCATTTGATTATAATAATAAGAGAATGTTGTATGTCTATCTGTGTTGGCCCTGCGATGAGGTGGCGACTTGTCCAGGGTGTACCCCGCCTTCCGCCCGAATGCAGCTGAGATAGGCTCCAGCGACCCCAAAAGGGACAAGCGGTAGAAAATGTATGAATGGATGGAGATGTAAGTTGTTATTTAGTCAGGTTTGGGACAGGTGTGCTGCGGGTGTAGCCACAGTGTGCACGTCTGATGTTGCTCACATGGGCCTTAAACGCTGGTTTAGTTTGGCTGAAACGGGGCTTAGGCTAAAGAATTATTCGTTTAACGCAGGCCTGGGCAATTATTTTGACTCGGGGGGGGGAACACATTTAGAGAAAAAAATGTCTGGGGGCCCGGTATATCTATTTTTAGGAACACTGATACAAAACCTCACAATAATGTCTGATTGAATGCTAAAAACATTATGACAGACCGCCTTAAAAAACGTCATGGAATTTTAAATTTTCCTACGAACGATAAAACACTGAATATTGACCAAATATGAACGTCACACCCCCCCTTTCGGTCGACGTATTTCACAATCAAGTGAAACGCAACAAAAATGCAACAAACAGTGAAATATGACCGCGAAGGGTACAAAATAAACCCACCTACAATCTGATGTATCTGGTACAGCAGTAAGCTTTAGAACTTTATTGCGAAAATCTCCTTCTGCGTCTGTGGAAACGCTCCCCGCCCACACTGCTTGGTGCCTCGTCTGAGCTGCTGTGACTTACATTACCATAGTAACTAATTGGATGACCATAGTAACTAATTAGATGACCATAGTAACTAAATACAAGACCATAGTAACTAATTAGATGACCATAGTAACTAATTAGATGACCATAGTAACTAATTACAAGACCATAGTAACTAATTAGATGACCATAGTAACTAAATAGATGACCATAGTAACTAATTAGATGACCATAGTAACTAAATACAAGACCATAGTAACTAATTAGATGACCATAGTAACTAAATAGATGACCACAGTAACTAATTAGATTACCATAGTAACTAAATACAAGACCATAGTAACTAATTAGATGACCATAGTACCTAATTACAAGACCATAGTAACTAATTAGATGACCATAGTAACTAATTAGATGACCATAGTAACTAATTACAAGACCATAGCAACTAATTAGATGACCACAGTAACTAATTAGATGACCATAGTAACTAATTAGACGACCATAGTAACTAATTACAAGACCATAGTAACTAATTAGATGACCATAGTAACTAATTAGATGACCATAGTAACTAATTAGACGACCATAGTAACTAATTACAAGACCATAGTAACTAATTAGATGACCACAGTAACTAATTAGATGACCATAGTAACTAATTAGACGACCATAGTAACTAATTACAAGACCATAGTAACTAATTAGATGTCCACAGTAACTCGTTAGATGACCACAGTAACTAATTAGATGACCATAGTAACTAATTACAAGACCATAGTAACTTATTAGATGACCACAGTAACTAATTAGATGACCATAGTAACTAAATACAAGACCATAGTAACTAATTAGATGACCATAGTAACTAAATACAAGACCATAGTAACTAATTAGATGACCATAGTAACTAATTAGATGACCATAGTAACTAAATACAAGACCATAGTAACTAATTAGATGACCATAGTAACTAAATACAAGACCATAGTAACTAATTAAATGACCATAGTAACTAATTAGATGACCATAGTAACTAATTGCAAGACCATAGTAACTAATTAGATGACCATAGTAACTAAATAGATGACCACAGTAACTAAATACAAGACCATAGTAACTAATTAGATGACCATAGTAACTAATTACAAGACCATAGTAACTAATTAGATGACCATAGTAACTAATTAGATGACCATAGTAACTAATTACAAGACCATAGTAACTAATTAGATGACCATAGTAACTAATTAGATGACCACAGTAACTAATTATGACTATAGTAACTAATTAGATGACAATCGTAACTAATTAAATGACCATAGTAACTAATTAGATGACCATCGTAACTAATTAAATGACCATAGTAACTAATTAGATGACCACAGTAACTAGTATATCATGCAAAAGTGCAGATTCCAAGCATGTAAAGACTTAGTATAGTTGAAGACTTCCGGTCATTATACAACATGAGTGCACATCATAATGGCAGCTACACTTTACATCTTAAACATCTAAAAAAAATATTTTGGAATGTCCGGTGGGCCAGATTGAAAAGCTTAAGCATGTGGCCCCCGGGCCTTAATTTGCCCAGGTCTGGTTTAATGGGTTAAACGACTTAGTGTAGACATGGCCTTAGATACGAAAATACATCCAACAAAATTAGGACATATTCATTTATAAAACAATTGGGACTACTAATTGTAAGTGTCACATACATCACATGTTTTACAGAGAATATATCAATGTAGATTATGGTTGTGTCAGAAAGTGTTTTAGTCTTGTCTTATTCTGACACAGTTTTGAGATGTCAGATTTCCTGTGCTCTTAATTTGGCGATCTAGTCTGAGACGTCATTTCCTG
>NC_084740.1:4747413-4754913 GCF_033978785.1 Entelurus aequoreus
GATGGTAACCTTTGTTACTTTGGTCCCAGCTCTCTGCAGGTCATTCACCAGGTCCCCCCGTGTGGTTCTGGGATTTTTGCTCACCGTTCTCATGATCATTTTGACCCCAAGGGATGAGATCTTGCGTGGAGCCCCAGATCGAGGGAGATTATCAGTGGTCTTGTATGTCTTCCATTTTCTGATAATTGCTCCAACAGTTGATTTTTTCACACCGAGCTGCTTGCCTATTGTAGATTCACTCTTCCCAGTCTGGTGCAGGTCTACAATTCTTTTCCTGGTGTCCTTCGACAGCTCTTTGGTCTTGGTCATAGTGGAGTTTGGAGTCTGACTGTTTGAGGCTGTGGACAGGTGTCTTTTATACAGATAAGTTCAAACAGGTGCCATTAATACAGGTAACGGGTGGAGGACAGAAGAGCTTCTTAAAGAAGAAGTTACAGGTCTGTGAGAGCCAGAGATCTTCCTTGTTTTAAGTGACCAAATACTTATTTTCCACCATAATTTACAAATAAATTCTTTAAAATTCCTACAATGTGAATTCCTAGATTTTTTTTTCACATTCTGTCTCTCACAGTTGAAGTGTACCTATGATGAAAATTACAGACCTTTGTCATCATTTTAAGTGGGAGAACTTGCACAATCGGTGGCTGACTAAATACTTTTTTGCCCCACTGTATATGTACATATATGTTAATATACATATATGTGTATATATGTATATACATGTGTGTGTATATATATATATATATGTGTATATATGTGTGTATATATATATATATATGTGTGTGTGTGTATATATATATATGTGTGTGTGTGTGTGTATATATATATATTTATATATATATATATAATATGTATGTGTATATATATATATGTGTATATATATATGTATCTGTTAATATATGTGTATATATATATATATGTATGTGTACTGTATATATATATATACATATGCATATATACATATATGTTAATATATATATATATGTGTATATACGTATATACATGTGTAAATATATATATATATGTGTGTGTATATATATATGTATATATATATGTATATGTGTATATATATATATGTATATATATATGTGTGTATATATGTATCTGTTAATATATGTGTGCATATATATATATATATGTATGTGTACTGTATATATATATACATATGCATACATATATGTTAATATATATATGTGTATATATATATATATATATATATATATGTATGTGTACTGTGTATATATATATATATACATATGCATACATATATGTTAATATATATATGTATATATATATGTTAATGTATACATATATATCTGTATATATATGGGTGTATATATATATATTGTTGCGTCGACAGCTCTTCCTCCCAAGGAAGTCAAAGTCTGCTGTCCACTCCCAAGTTCTTTTAATGGCAAATATGCTGATGTTAAATTGACCACCAAAAGCAGTAGTTGGTATTTCGTTGTTTATTGTCAAAGCTTTGGCAATAATGAGACCAATCCAGCACCCAAGCATTCCCTAGCCCGGTCCAGATCGGTCTAGCTCAGTCTCCCCGAGGTCCCGTGATCTTCCGTCTGTCCCTCGCCCTCACTCGCTTTGTTTAGACTACTCCGAGTTATCTCTACTCTGACACATTCCAATCTAGAAGGCCAACACCTTACTATGAGACTCAAAAGAGGAAGAATACTAGCTATTATTTATATGACTATAGGAGTTTAGAAAGAAGTAACACTTAAATATGGATATATGGAAAATATCCCGTTCCATCACTCCCCCTTTAAGATCTTCTTATAAGATCTTTTACTACTAGTTAAACACTTCTAAAGCACGCCCCACATTAAAGTAGGTGCTGTTTTTTTTCTTTGAGCAAGCTAGCAATAAAACAACAGCTTATTTACATGGGAGATAGATGGAGGGAGTCCACGTCAATGTCGTCATGGTCAGGGAAGTAAACCAACAATTCTCGAAAGTCTTAAAGTTACCACTTTGCTAGACCCCCTTTAGTGACACTTAGCCCAAGGGGCGATAAAGCAACCGCATGAGGCTATGATGGCCAAAAAAAAAACTCTGAATGGAGACCAAGACAGACTTAATTAGGTCAGTCCACCTGCCTAATGTGTCCCTAGACAGGGCCTGGAGGCCCTTTAAGGCCCTCTGAACTGAGCCATCGGGGGTAGTGTTGTTAGGAATGAAGGTACAGCATTGGTCACCAAACATTGCACACACTCCTTCTTCCTTGGCTAGGATGCGGTCAAGGGCTATGCGGATCTGAACGGCCCTGAGGGAGGTCGGGGCAAGTTGTTCAGCAAGTCCCTCAACGGCGTCACGAGTCAGGTTGGGTAGTCTCAACGGCGGCGGGGAGTTAGAGAGGCCGCTGAAACAGGAGTTCCAAGGGATGTTAATTTGGTGAGTGGGGTCACCAGTCTAACCATAGCACAAAGCCCAACGGCTGACGTCGGGATTCTAATGTACAATCTGTGCTCCCCACAACACCAGAATAAGTCAGCTCGTGCCTAAGGGCCTATCCTAGAGCCATCTATCAGTGTGGTGCACCAGTAACGGTTGATGTCACCCAATTTGTTGGGGGACGGAGAGGGTCCTGTAATTTGAAAACGCGTGTAATTCAGCTTTTGGGCCACAAAGGGAAGAAGTCGGGTGGCATTGTCAACAGAAGGGTACACATGTCAGTCAACTTAAAAGGGGCGGGGTAAGTGTGGGAAAAGGGACGTCCAGCGGAAGAAGCAACACAGTCACCCAGGTTTTGGCATCCACCTGAGCCACAGGTTTACCTGTACCCGCTCCTAAGGTCAAAGTTACCAGGCCTTCGGTGGTGATGTCATTAGCACGCACAGATGTGAGAGCCTTTGAAACACCACCGAGGTGGGGTGGTACTTTAGGTGCTACAGAGGGTGTAGAGGTAGTTAACGCCCTCTCAAGGACATTAATTTTAATAATTCCTTTAGCGTCTGTATCAGTCAGGTCAAGCCCCAAAACAACATAAAAGGGAAGATGGGCACAACTTACCAGAGTATGTTGTCTGCATCCGACACCAATGGTTCAGGGTTGAGTCGTAACAAATATAGAGGTTATTACCACGGTAATAGCTATTGTGTCCCCCGTATTTAATCACACTGCACAGGTCAAAAAATAAGTCTTGCTATCCCCTTTGACCCAGTCTATTTAAAGTCCGCTGTATGTTCTTAGACACTTGTCAGTCACTGTCGTCAGGAAGGATGAACTGAGACACAAAGACAGTAGAACACGCCCAAGGGATAAACGGGGATAAACATCAAACTTTTCACTTAATGTAACGACACAGATAGTTATGCTGCAAACAAGCAAGAAAAACTAAGAAACATTTAGCATACTGGATTGGTCTCACACAAGGATATACAATATAGAAGTTGAAAAGAGTAATGTAGGTAGAAAATCTCTGTCGTCTCCTGGGCTGAGGGGCAGATGTTGTGGCGATGTCAGCAATGACATCCCCTGGTGATCTGTCCGGTTCTTCAGCTGTAGTGCAGAGGGAGAGGTGGTACCAGGTGTCCCCTCCACCAGCCAGTCGAAGGGCGTGGGACGTCCGTTCCACGACCTTGAAGGGACCAGTCCACCTGAGCTCCGTCCACTTGCGTTTGATGACCTTGATCTTGACCCTCTCAGCGGGCGGAAGGGATTCTGTACAGAAGAACTGGCACACAAATTCTGCAATTTTTTGTGTAAAATACCATTTTGGTTTTACGCTGAGTCCTCCTTCCATGGGGGGCTGCTGGCCCTGTGAATGGCTGACCTGTATGCAACTCATAGGGTGAAAAACTCAAAGGGCGGTAAAACAGTTTTATTCACGGACCTTCGAATGATCATTAACGCTAATTGCAACATGCCAATCCAATTAAATTTGGTCTGTGCACAGATTTTAGCCAATTAGTTTTTTATGTTCTGGTCCATCCTTTCAACCTTGCCTTGGGACTCAGGATGGTACCCCAAACCTGTGTTCTAGTCCGAAAGCCTTTTCGACCAAGGCTAAGTGAGTATTTTTTTAATGGTTGCCGTTGTCTGACCTAATCTTTTTGGGGAAACCATGTCGGGGTACTAGGTCATTCACAAGTCATTTAATTACTGATATTGCATCCTCTTTTGAGGTTGTTGTTGCTTCCGGCCAACCACTGTGATTGTCAACACAAGTCAGTACGTACCTTTTCCCTTGTACCGTATTGATCATATCAGTGAAGTCAAAGACTATACATGGTTCACCCTCACCTCCTCCATTTTCTAAATTTGATCTATTAAACTACTATCGATGTGTAAAATCGTTATTTTCAAATTAAAATTAGTTATAACTTCTTACCCACGGGAAAAACGTTAAAACTATGGAATGTGTCAGAGTCGGATGATTGTCGATTTTGTTCCAAGGAGTCTGTATCCACCCTCACTCACCCCCTTCTGTTTCTGAAAAAAGGACTGTGTTAGTCATACTATCACTTTCAGAAACATCTAAGAAAAAGGTCAGCTAATAGTCAAGTAGCGGAGGACAGGTCAGGTTTGAGGTCAGTAATTGTCTCTTCAGCCTCTATGGTCCACTGGGGGGTGTTGTTAGGGTAGGGGACCCCTTAGCAATATCACAATTAACTCAAACTCATCTGAACCCTAACTTTTATGTAACTTATTCAATATGGTGAAATTAACAAAATATGCTTATATTTATATTGTCACCAATACTAGAAAAATACTACCCTTATGGCGGATGCTTTAGCAATAGTATTTTGAAATTTTACCACACCTGATGGCCCCAATAATTCATTAAGTCAAGCTCATGTTGTAGAAAGTTGAATGATGCAGACACGTTTGTTACTGAATACTTTCTATCAGCCTTCTGTCTTGACGACTATGTGTATGTAATGAGCAAGTATAATTATTTGATATGTTTAAATGTGTAATGTGTCGTTTTAGCTCAGCTGTTGTGTAGCTTCTAGCTCCTCGTAGCCTACAGGTGTCTAAAGTGCAGCCCATAGTTATGTGTTTAACATAACCATGGGCTAAACCTAAACAATTGAAAATGTGGTATTTGGGTGTCGGTGTAATGTTTGGCAGCTACACCGTGTCTTATTATTGTACCTAAGTTCTTTGGTTTTGTAGGCGAGACAGAGAGCAAGGGAACAATGTGGGACACTATTGTGTCCATCTTATACCATGCTAGCTGTTGCAAAGATAGGTCAACATGAGCAGCCACACCTTGAGTTCCAACATATATAAATAATCATAACATATGGTGAGTCGGGTGGCAGAACACACGGAAGCATCTCAGCCAGCCAGGGTTTTCACCGTTAGAGCCATTCCTGTTGTTTCAGGCTGTGGTATGCTTGGTAGTGGTGTCGCAGCTGGGTGGTTCAGCCATCAGGTAACACCAGGAATGTTCCTTCTTTGCGATTTGAATGTCAGGGTACAGTCTGTAAAGGAGGTCCAGCAATCTGAACCGGAAGTGGTTTGGTGACAGTTAACCTTCTTGTGACCCCAGCGAAGCCTTCGACCTTTAAAGAGGAAGCACACAGTTTTTTTGGTACCTCTGCATTCAGAATCGAATGGGTGGCTGATAAAATTGTCCGTTGACACTCATGTCCAGCAGGGGTCCTGTCTGTACTTCCTGCTGCGGCTCCTGATGTGGGCGTCCTCTTACACGCCTTCGTGTTCGTTTGTTGGCACGACGGAACCTTTCCTGTTCGGAAATGTTCGGACAGTCACTACTCCACTGACCAGGCTGGTCACAGCCGAAACAGTGTCTACCCCAGACTGGCTTTGAAGCATCGTGTTGTCCACCACCCGAGTCCAACCGCACGTCTGTTGAGGATTCTTTCCTCCACCTGTTGGAACTCAAAAGCAAGGTCACCTACTGCCGAATATACTCTAGCTGATCTTTGACCTTTTGGTTCTTTTAACCTTTTATCTTCAGCGATCTGTAATTTAAGTAGTCGTTTCCTTGTTGCTCTGTCATTAGCCCTATTTTGCATGGGATGAATAAAATGTCCTGCCATATATTGTTTTTGGCACCGTGTATATCAGGGTTAACTTTGTCCAAAGTGTTTGGCCAAAGGTTCCCTCCCGGAGGTACAGGTGGGAAAACAAGGTCAACAATGGCTTGCATGTATGCATCGGCAAGAGACTTATATTAAAGTAGGCCCCTATAATTGTCATGTGTCAAAAATGTCTGGTGTGCACCGCCCTCTGCTGGAGGAAAATGGTCAGACTTGCAAAATAAGCGGTTAATACTTTCTCTTTTAACGTTGATGTTCCAGGTAATTTAATGTTCAGTGAATGTATAGGATAGGCCGATGTCGTTGTGGCTTGTACAGCCCTTTGAGACACTTGTGATTTAGGGCTATATAGATAAACATTGATTGATTGATGGTTGATGGTTGATGGTTGATTATATGACCGAAATGAACTTATTTCATTTATTCATTCATTTTCTATCGCACTCATAGTTTTATTCCATTTTGCATCTAATTATTCCTATTGATTTCTTCCCATTTCACTCAAACAACTAAACAAACAAATAAACAAACTTGCAGCTAACCACAATCAACAGCATACCATTTACGAATACCTTCATTTGTCACTTTCTCATCTTTCTTTCACTTTCGTTTTCCTTTACAAACAACCTCCTGTTCCCTAACTCTTCCTTACACTTCACACAATGTTTCTATTTTCTGTTGTCCTAGAAACCATTCACGTAACGTAAGGTTATAAACATCCTTTTCCCCTATTGTTAATGTCATTTGTCAAAAATGTCTGCCGTAGGAAAATGGACAGACGTGTAGAAGGGGTTAATTTTCGGAGGCAAGATCAATCTTAGAGGGGGCGTGTTAATACCTCCTTCTCTTGTCACTGGAGTAGGGGGCGGTGTCCGTCAAAGTCTGGGCGGGTCGTTTGAATTGTCTTGCGCATGCGCGGCAGACAAAAGACCAATCAGTTCATTCTGTCATTAATCATCGTTTCTTTTGCTGCATTTCGTTTTTCCACGTAATCCCCGTTTACTTTCATCATACGCCAAACTCTTAAATTCTCGAGCACCAACCCTGTTCCATTTTCACCAGCGCGCGCCACACACACACACACACACACACACACACACACACACACACACACACACACACACACACACACACACACACACACACACACACATACACACACACACACATGTAAGCACATGAGCAAGCAAGCGCTTACGCACACACACGAGCACGCGCAACCTGCAGCACACACACACACACACACATACACACACACACACATGTAAGCACATGAGCAAGCAAGCGCTTACGCACACACACGAGCATGCGCAACCTGCAGCACACACACACACACACACACACGAAAAAGCTGCACCTACCCTTATCTCTGCGTTTCACTTTACCATAAAACTTCCAGTTACTTTTTTTAAATTTATTTTTTATTTTATTTTAGCAGACGTTTGAGTTCACGACTTTTCGAGTATTGTAA
>NC_084740.1:4759913-4764913 GCF_033978785.1 Entelurus aequoreus
GGAGTACTACACATTTTTACATCAATAATATATACATATTGTGCAAATATAAAATAGGTAAGCTTAATTTTTTGTTTCTAATTGGTTTTTAATTTTTATTATTTACTTCAAGTTATTACTTAATTCACAATTACAGTATGTCTCTATATACATATTTATAAAAAAATTATTTAATTCATTTTGGCGAAACAGGGCGCATTTAAATTCCTTACACACACTTGTTATTTCATATGTTGACCAGACATTCTCTATTAGATGCAATGTTATTGGGAGCATGATTTATGTCATCACTTCTCCTTCTCCTATGGAAGATACTTTTCCTTGTTGACGTCTCAAGAAGGGTAGAAATACAACACACACACACACACACACACACACACACACACACACACACACACACACACACACACACACACACACACACACACACACACACACACACACACACACACACACACACACACACACACACACACACACACACACACACACACACACACACACTTCCAACAAGGCCTAGGTCTATAAACATAATCTCAACACAAATGGCACTGCTTATGAGAATTATTCACACACGAGTAAACAACCTTTGGACCAACAAAAAAAGGGGGAATGTAAGACGAGGGAAAACTGCATTCTTTTCCTTCTCTACGACCACCAGCTCCTTTAGAGTGACAGCATCAGAGCACAATTTGGTATATGCCGCGTGAATAAACAACAACAACGACACGCCGTCATTGGCGAAGGCAACTCGGAAGGGAAAAGCAGAAAGGGATGACATCATCTACCTCAAAGTACTCCTAATGTACGGAAAACACTGTGCAAGTACGACACGAAACAAAGAAAAAGGCTCCGAGCGTGACTTCAATGACTCTTCCTGAGTTATTTCCTTGAGGTGGGCCCTAATATTTGTATTCTGTTTTTGCACATTTCTACGGGAGCTGACAGATTTTGGAGTTAGTCGAGGATAACAAAAGAGCGGAGCCGCTTGTACGTTCAAGTATGCTACATCCGATGGCGACACTGTCACTTTAAAGGACCGCAACACGACAGTATTCACAAAATGTACATTTTTAAGGCTTTAACACTCTTTCTACTAGCAGCAGTAAAGCACTTCTGAGTTCATGACCACAATATTTACAATGATACAAAAGGAAAAAAGGACAATAGTTTTGTTTTTGCACTGAGCTGGAGAGGCAAACCTGAACAAGTTAGACCATGTCACACAAAGAGTGATACAAAGAATTAAACAGCCTTTGTGTGTGGAACATGAGCCCGTCTGGTACTGTACTGTACTGTACTGTATGGTAGTCTTTCATGCAAACTCTTATCACACATACTGAAATATTACAACAAAAATTGGAGAAAAAAGAAAGTACCAAAGCACCGTTAATGAAATGTTTCCACATATAGAATATGGTTCGACTCTAGAGAACATCCATAACCTAAGTTATATTGATTTTACTTTGGAATAAAACATTAAAGGACGGCGTGGCGAAGTTGGTAGAGTGGCTGTGCCAGCAATCGGAGTGTTGCTGGTTACTGGGGTTCAATTCCCACCTTCTACCTTCCTAGTCACGTCCGTTGTGTCCTTGGGCAAGACACTTCACCCTTTGCCTCTGATGGCTGCTGGTTAGCGCCTTGCATGGCAGCTCCCGCCATCAGTGTGTGAATGTGTGTGTGAATGGGTAAATGTGGAAATAGTGTCAAAGCGCTTTGAGTACCTTGAAGGTAGAAAAGCGCTATACAAGTATAACCCATTTATCATTATCATTTAAAGTGGCAAAAATACTTCTTAAATATTAATAACTTAGGTTGGGAGCACCAATCTTAAAGAAACTGCATCAATCTACACTGCAAAAAATCTTAAGTAAGATGAAATATCTCAAATAAGGCTGATATTTGCTTATTTTCTGCCTGATTAAGATCATTCTTCTCACTGCAAAAAGTCAGTGTTCAAAAACAAGAAAAAATAATACAAAAATGAGGGGTATTTTATTTGAACTAAGCCAAATTATCTGCCAATAGAACAAGAAAATTTGGCATGTCGAGACTTTCCAAAACAAGTAAAACTAGAGCGCAATTTTGAGTTTTGGGGTTCGTTTTTTTTTTTTTAGATCGCAATATCCACCAGTCCCGATGTGTGTGAAAAGTTTGGTGAGTTTTGAAGTATTTTAAGGGGGTCAAATTACAGCTCAAAAAACGCAAAAATGAGTGTTTTTAGTCATTTTTTGTCTTGAAGGGGAAATTGCCAACTTCCTGTTGGTTTTTGCCCGAAGATGTGTCATTATGAATTGTAGGTCTAAGTGAGACCTACATACAGGTTTTTGTTTCATGTCTCTACGACCTTCCTAGTGGGAGTTACACGCAGTTTGTTTTTGTTTTTTCCTAGGGGGCGCTAGAGCGCAAGTTTGATTTTTGGGGTTCGTTTTGAAGTTTTTTAAGGGGGTCAAATTACAGCTCAAAAACGCAAAAATTAGTGTTTTTAGTCATTTTTTGTCTTGAAGGGGAAATTGCCAACTTCCTGTTGGTTTTTGCCTGTCTAAGTGAGACCTACATACAGGTTTTTGTTTCATGTCTCTACGACCTTCCTAGTGGGAATTACACGCAGTTTGTTTTTGTTTTTTCCTAGGGGGCGCTAGAGCGCAATTTTGATTTTTGGGGTTTGGTTTTTTTGCCTAAAGTGTGCTGTCCCAGTTTTTGTATGTATGTGTAAATTTTGGTGAGTTTTGAAGCATGTTAAGGGGGGCAAAGTAGTGCGCCAAGCTGCGGAAGAATAATAATAATAAAGAATAATAATAATTAAAGCTGCAAGCAGCGTTGGTCGGGTCCGCATTTTGGCAGGTGCTAGTCCTAGGCGTCCCAATACTTTTGTCCAGTGGTAGTCCTGAGTGAGACCTACATAGAGGTTTTTGTTTCGTGTCTCTACGATATTCGTACTGGGAGTTAGAGGAAGTTGTGTCTGTGTTTTTTTCCTAGGTGTTGCGGCACAGTGGTTGTTTTCTTTGAAGACTGTGCAGCTTTAGTGCTGCGGGTCTTTGAAGGCACGTAAAATCTAAACGGTAGCTCTTAACGAAACGCCGTCGTCAACTTTTAATCAGAAGGGTTCAATCTCTCTCCTGTAGCAGTTTGAAGCCGAAACGACAAACGCGCTCAGAGGAGATAATGTTTGATGTTTGGTGACCGGTTTTAACAAAAATTTTGTTTTGAAGGAGGGATTGCAAACTTCCTGTTGATTTTTGCTGAAGGATGTCAATCTATAAAATGTAGGTCTAGGTGTGACCTACATAGAGGTATTTGTTTCATGTCTCTAAGACGTTCCTACCGGAAGTTACAAGCAGTTTTGTCAGAGTTTTCCTCTGAGGAGCAGTTTTGTCTCTGTTTTATTCAAAAATTGCGCTAGAGCACAATTTTGAGTTTTGGGGTTAGGTTTTTTTTTAGATCGCAATTTCCACCAGTCCCGATGTGTGTGAAAAGTTTGGTGAGTTTTGAAGTATTTTAAGGGATTGAAATTACAGCTCAAAGAGGCAAAAATTAGTGTTTTTAGTAATTTTTTGTCTTGTTGATTTTTACCCGAGGATGTTAAAATTGTGAAAAGTAGGTCTAAGTGAGACCTACATAGAGGTTTTTGTTTCATGTCTCTACGGCCTTCCTAGTGGGAGTTAGAGGCAGTTTACTTCCTAGGGGGCGCTAGAGCGCAGTTTTGATTTTTGGGGTTTGTTTTTTTTACTAAAGAGTTTTGTTCGCGGTTTTTTATGTGTGTAAAAAATTTGGTGAGTTTTGAAGCATGTTAAGGGGGGCAAAGTAGTGCGCCAAGCTGCGGAAGAATAAAGAAAGAATAATAAAACCTTACAATAACAATATGTTCCTTTGTACCTGTATAAAGGACTCCCTGTGGGAGTCCTTTATACAGGGTACAGGGCGGACCCTAATTAAAGCTGCAAGCAGTGATGGACGGGACCGACTTTGAAGGCTCATAAAATCCAAACCGGAGCAGTAATTAAAACTCGTTTGTCAACTTTTAATCAGAAGGGTTCAATCTCTCTCCTGTGCTAGTTTGAAGCCGACACGACAAACGCGCTCAGAGGAGATAATGTTTGAAAAAAGGTGACTGTTTTTACACAACTTTTGTTTTGAAGGGGGAATTGCAAACTTCCTGTTGATTTTTGCCAGGTGTTGTCAGTATATGAAATATAGGTCTAAGTGAGACCTACATAGAGGTTTTTGTTTGTTTGTCTGTGTTTTCTTCCTAGGGGGCGCTAGAGCGCAATTTTCGCCAGTCCTGATGTGTGTGTCCAATTTGGTGAGTTTTGAAGCATGTTAAGGGGGTATAATAATAAAACGCTACAAATACAATAGGGTCCTCTGTCCCAAAGGGGTCCCTAATTAGCTAACCTCAATTAACCCCAAAATAGCTTAAAATAAGTATATTCTCACTAATAACAAGTGCACTTTTCTTGGTAGAAAAAAAGAGACCTTTTTGCTCAATATGTTGAAAAATATTCTTAAATTTAGTGCCATTATCTTGACAAGATAGGATTTTTTTTTTCATGCTTGAAGTAAGAAATTATTACTTTAAAAAAGTAGTTTCATACTTGTGAGTAGAGATGTCCAATAATGTATTTTTTGCCGATATTCTGATATTGTCCAACTCTTAATTACCGATTCCGATATCAACCGATACCGATATATATACAGTGTTGGAATGAACACATTATTATGCCTAATTTTGTTGTGATGCCCCGCTGGATGCATTAAACAATGTAACAAGGTTTTACAAAATAAATCAACTCAAGTTATGGAAAAAAAAAAATGCCAACATGGCACTGCCATATTTATTATTGAAGTCACAAAGTGCATTATTTTTTTTAACATGCCTCAAAACAGCAGCTTGGAATTTGGGGGTGTATATAGTAGCGTCCCGGAAGAGTTAGTGCTGCAAGGGGTTCTGGGTATTTGTTCTGTTGTGTTACGGTGCGGATGTTCTCCCGAAATGTGTT